>NC_081409.1:257271535-257372744 GCF_030272615.1 Cryptomeria japonica | reverse complement strand
CAAAAGGTTAGGATCTGACCCTTCAAATGACAAAATGGCCCCTACAAGGAAGGACTCCACATCTTAAGGTTTTGAACTACTCTCCACTTCTCAAGCCTAACATCTACTCAAGATGAGTAAATGGCTTCAAATTCTCTAACATACCTCACTAGTGACTCCTACTCTTAGGGGTTTTGGAATCAGTCCATTCATGACTACTAAGGACTGTTCCAAGCATTGGTTTAGGGTTTTGTCTTCAAATCCTTATGCCTCCTTTGGTAACCTACCCCGTAGGCTAGTAGCCCTATTTAGCGAGAGAATTGACCTTAACTCCAAAATATTCCACACACTCTGACAAACTACTCACCATTACAGATACCCTTTTAGGAGTTACACTCATCCCCAAAATGGATTGGCAAGATCTACAACCTAAGGGTCTGAACCCCTTAGAAGCCTAGAGACCTAATTAGGGCGATTAGGCCTAATTTACAAAGAAACCCCATTACTGGTATCCCAACTACAAAAAAAACTTTATGATCATGTGGGGAATGGTGAATAACCTCTAATTCCAGGGTTGCATGCCTAGAATCCTCCACTATCAGATTTTATGATGATTGTCCTAAATTTGCTTAAGGTAGTCACATAGAGATGCCTACCTAGTTTTGCTTCTTTCTCCTCACAACCAAGTCTCCCCTACAAAAACCCATGAAAATAATAAAATACATAGGCCAACTCTGCATTCCACCAAAGGAAGAAACTTCTAGTTGACTAGAATGCAAGATATGGCCATTTTTGGCTAAAACCCTAGCCAAACCCTTACTTTCTGGGTTACAGTCAAAAAAATGGAGGGTTCTTACTATAAAAAAACAATAGAAGCCTCAGAACACCACCAAATCAAAGCCAGTTCATTTATCCATCTACTCCATGGATGGTGTGACTCAATCCACTCCGTACAAGATCGTACAACTTCTGCAAACTCAGAATTTCTGGGAAAACTCAATCTTGTTTGTGTCTTATTGCTTCCAACTTCAAATCACAACATCACCCACCTTGGGAATCATGTCCACAAGGCTTATAGACCTCACCAACAGTTTCCAACTGAATTTGGAAGAGGTTGGAGCCATTGAGAGGCTTACATCAACCTCATTTTGAAAAGTTGCACTTTTGCACTCAAAAGTTGCATTTTTGCATAAAAAGTTGTCAAACTCTCTAAGGTTGGGATCCACACACTTGGATCAACCAAAAACCCCTAAAACATCCTAAAAACCTATCAAACATAAAACCAAACATTCTACTACCCCTATTGACCACATTGTCCCAAATGGCTTATCAAATTGCCTAATTAGTGACATGGGTTTACATGGTGGGGTCTTTATTGAATACATGAAACTTGCATAAACACAAGACACTAAGACAAACACTATGATCCTAGTCTTCATCCTTAGAGCTATGATTTTATTGTTGAAGAGGTGCTCCTACACCATGTGTCTTTGGAGTAACTTCCGGGAAGCTCCTAGGATACATTGTCTCAAGTAAAGGCATTGAGGTAGATCCTGCGAAAGTCAAGGCAATCATGGACATGCCACCTCCAAAGAATATCAGTCAGTTGAGGACATTACAAGGGCAACTACAATCAATTCGATGGTTCATCACCCAATTGGCTGAGAAATGTCATCCCTTCACTCATCTGTTACATAAAAATATCCGCTTTCAATGGGATGCAAAATGATAGCAAGCATTCCAAATGCTTAAAGACTACCTAATGAATACACCATTGTTGATCCCACCAGATCCAAGTAGACCTCTATTGTTATACATTTCAGCTACAACCACGATATTAGGAGTACTGTTGGCATAACATAATGCGGAAGGAAAATAATGTGTTCTCTACTACATCTCTCGAACATTGGTAGGCTATGAACTCAATTACACACCTATTGAGTGAGCTTTTCTAGTAGTTATCTTGGTAGCCACCAAATTGAGGCACTACATGTTAACACACAAGGTGCATTGTAATGCCCCGCCAAGAACCCTAAAGGAAAACAACACAACTAGGCAACTAAAGGGTGAAATACTTTTTTTTTTTAAAGATTAAGTGCATTAATTATAACCATTGCACAACTAATAACACAACATAAGACTAACACATGATTTCCTAAGGGTTACCAACAGAGATTAATCATAGATTATATTAACACCATGGTTAATCCAATTGTTCATTTAATTAGATAAAGTAAATGCTTAAGTTCAAAACTACACATACATCTAAATTCCATAATGAAAGAAATCAAAGTATTCCAATGCATTCACTTCTCCATAAATCATTTATACATAAGATCAAAGCAACTGAATTAACATACATTTCACTGACATACTATTACAATATCCATAAATACACGACTTCCAATAATGCCACAGATTACAAAGTTACAATATCAAGGTTACATAAAAGTTTGATACAATGACCACAAGGTCTCAACTGAACAATGATCTCGAACAAGAGCTGGTACATGAACCACGAACCAAGAACCATTAGCAAAGCCTTTCCTCGCCTGAAGATACAATCCAGAACATCCGATGGGAAGTGTCACTACCACCCGACCATGTGATCCCAAAATGGAACTACCCCACCGTGCTAGGAGATAGTAGAGAACCCTCAAGCAAGCAAAGTAAGACAAGTACGAAAGGACTACAAGACTCTGCAAACATCCATGTAACTCAACTCACAAAACACTAGTGACTCTAAGGAGAGAGTGTCATCGCATGTCTTACGGTGGATACCATGGTACAACCTCCATAGGTATTGACCCCCATCCTAGGTTTCTCTTGGTAACCTCTCCCGAGCCTCCGGTTCCAACTAAGTCTCATGCGGACCCTACCAATCCTTTCATGAAGACAAGGTGGTAAGTTTGCCATTCCAGGCCTTCTCGTAACATTATGAGCCTTGTACAAGCACTACACCTATGCACGAGGTACACTATCTTAATAATATTTATTCTACCCACCCCCAATCAATTATTAGGTTATCACTTTTTAACTGACTTTCGATGGGTTATCCTGTCATCCACTTCGGGCATGACCCCCGCTCAAAAGTCACTCTCTCTCATAGGACACTACCAGGAAATGTCTCTCTCTACAAGAACTCTATGGTGAAATAGACAACCATAAACAATCCTGACAAAGCACAGGTGAAAGATACATAATCACTAACCCAAGATTGACCATTTGGATAAACACACACAATGGCTCATATCAATAAGGTTATACAACAACACCTGACCAAGGAGATATAACAACATAGGACACAATGACAACTCAACGAGAATTGCAACGAAATTAAGTTTGACTGCAAACACCATTTACACAAGATCCTAACATAGGAAATCTTTTCTTAAAACAGCTAAAAGCACAAATAACTTGCAATTAAAGATTTTCCAGACAATAAGAAAATACAGCTATATTAATACAAAGAAATCAATTTTATCATTTGTCCAATAAGGTTAAATCAATCACATAAAAATTAACCCCCTAATTATATGTTCATGATTACTTTACAAATAAACCCGATTAGATTTTATCAATAATCTAAATTAAATTCCAAATTAAAAATTACATATAATAATATAATATAATTACATAAATATATATATATATATATATATATATATATATATATATATATATATATATATATATATATATATATATATATATATATATATATATATATATATATATATATATATATATATATCACATTAAAATATATAATAAAAAGATGATTCAATTTGAAATATCTTTCATTTCCAAAATAACATAATTAAAACCACATAAAATACTATACACATATATAATTTTTTTTAATTAATTAAATTTTTAATATATTTTTTTTAATTAATTTTTTTAAAAATTCACAACAACTTTAAAAACAGTAAATTTAATTTTTTTTTAAACAGAATTAATTTCCAAACCAATTTATTTCCAGGGAAATTATTTATTACACAATTTCTCCAAAATAATATAATAAAATAATTTCCCTTAACTTCTAATAATACAATAAATTTAATTAATGATTAAATTTATTTCTATAATTACTAATTATATCACAGAGATACACAAATATTAAAAAGGATTGCTATAGCCAAATATCGAAACAAAAATCAAACAAGAGGGAATGGTTTCTCTAGTAAATCCCATTCCTCCCAAATCTTGCAATTTCCATGTACAATAAAAATCTTGGCAAAATTTGCCATAATAACTTTTTCCAATTTTCTTAAAATTTAATCTACAAACACCCAAGAAATAACTTATTTCCATAAACTAGAAATTAACTTCAGGAATGGACTTTAGCCAAGAACAAGAAATAATCAGACAAGATTTTAAATTTGTCAAACATCTTAATACACACATCATTCAAAAAGATAAAAGAAATAAAATATTTTCTTTAAAACAAACAATTAAAAGAAGCCACCCAACCTGGTATAGCTTTCATGGAAGAAAATTTGTAGAAGAGAACCAATCCTTCAACAAGCCTACGAATAAATTTATCTTCACCTAAATCCCTGACCTGTTTCCCATGTCTCCCTAAAATAAAGACCTATTCCCCTTTTTAACTAAAATTCTAGGTTGAATATCTTTTTCCCAAGAACCTAAATTTAGTAATAAAAGCAATTTTATTTTCTTTACTAATTTTCTAACAAAGGATAAGTTAAGATGTAATAATTAAAAATCATTTTTCTTTCTTTTCTTTTCTCATGCAAATTAATTAATTTTCTAAATAAAGAGATTAAAGCAATACTTTAATTCTAATTAATTCTTTTATTCATTCATTTATTTATTCTTTTACTCTATTTATTCTTTTATTTATTTATTTATTTAAAATTCTAGGAAACAATAAATATAATTAATCTAATTTATTTTTCCACTAAAATTTCAATAAAATATATTTCTAATATCATGCAGCTTGCAACTTAATTTAATTATTTCTTTCAATTAACTAAATTTATAATCTCAATGCATAAACAATTCAACTATGAAACAATTCCACAAACTTAATTAATTAATTAATTCAAATCCACAAAAACACACAAACTGAACAAATATCAAGCAACCACTCATAAAAAAGATCAAACAACAAAATACGAAGGCCGAACTAACTGACTGGACGACCAATTGACGACACTCACACGAGTGTAACTGAGTAAAATAGGGTCAACTACTATCTCCTCCACTTCCATCGTAAAATATAAGGCACGCTTAGAGTTGTGAACCCAGGTGGAGACGATACCCCGTACCTACCCAGTACTTGTACTTGCAATATCCTATATCACCGAACCACACATGCATATATACAATATAGAAAACACGACATACACACCAATGAAGGAGAATCATGACGTTCCATGTCTCACCGAAATGAGTGAAGGAAAATCATCCCCTTGCATCCAATATACTCACAGACACACAACATATAATTTCACATTGCATAGATAAAGTAAAGTGTCAGTATATAGCAATAATCCATAAAATGCCATAAATCATAAGTATTGAAATACTGCAAATAAATTATGCATCTCATATCTAGATAAAGCATGAAATAATGTCATATAAGTCTAAATAACACATCATGGTAATGTATCCACTGAAAGTAAACAATAATAAAATATGAGTCTAATGAGTTCACACAAGGAAGGGTACTACATGCATCTCATTGCCAAGATAGATCCACTCAAGTACCTACTCAGCAAAGTAGCATTGATAGACCACTTGGCCAAATAGGTTATGATCTTGAGTATGTGGACCCCAAAGCTATCAAGGGACAGGTTATTGTAGATCAGTTGGTTGATGCACTACTTAAAGGCGACCATCCTCTTATTTACAACTTCACGGATAAAGAAATTTTCATGATCACAGCTACACAACCCTGTAAGCTCTATTTTGATGGCTCATACACTAGACATGGCTTGGGGGCAGGAATTCTTTTTATCACACCTCAAGGTGACAACATCCCAAAGTCATACAGGCTCACTTTCCCATGCACAAATAATATAATTGAATATGAGGCCTTGATCATAGGACTCAAATTGGCCATACAATGGAATCTAAAAGAGCTACAGGTATATGGAGATTCCCAGCTGGTCATCCGACAAGTCACCGATGAATACTAAACAAAGGATGATAAAATCATGCCCTACAAAAGGATGGTGGATAGTTTCAAAGTATCATTTACAACTATCACATTTGATCAAGTACCAAAAGATCAGATTTGAGCTATCGACGCAATGGCTACAATTGCATCTCTCTTGGATCTTCTACAAAATTTGACATGCTATGAATTCTTGGTAGAATAGCTTTGGATCCCCACTTATGATATCCCTAAAATTGAAATGATATGTCACCTTGTCGGTTCTAAATCCCATGGTACGGTGAGTTTTTCACTTACCTATGTGACCACACACTTCCCCCTCACCAATAAAAAAACCAACGGAAAACCTTTATCTGCGAAACTGCTAGATACAACATCATTGCCAAAACCCTATATAGGTGAAGTCTTGATGGTAATCTCCTTCGATGTTTGGAACAAGCTGAGATAATAAAAGCCTTGGAAGAGGTACACGAAGGAATTTGTGGGGCTCACTCAAGTGGTCCTTCACTAGAAAATAAAATCATGCGAACCGGATACTATTGGCCCTCCATGGAAAATGACTCCTACTACTTTGTCAAAAAGTGCAAGAAGTGCCAAGTTCACGGAGATCTGATACATGCCCCAGCTCAATAATTACAACCTATCACAACACCTTGGCCCTTTTGTCAATGGGGACTTGACCTTGTGAGTAAAATCCATCCATCTTCATCCAATGATCATAAATTTATCGTTACCGACACAGAGTACTTCACAAAGTGGATCGAAGCCTTTCCACTCACCCAAGTCACTGGAAAGTAGATCGCCTCATTCATCCTCAATTACATCATTTGTCGGTATTGTGTACCCATGTCCATCATCACAGATAACAGACTCCCTTTCAAAAATAAAGATGTTCGTGAACTCTGTGAGAAGTTTCATATCCAACACCGTTTTTCCACCCCATGTTACCCACAAGGCAATGGTCAAGCTGAAGCATCAAATAATAATATATTAAGAATCCTAAAAAAGATAGTCAATGATGTTGGTTGTGATGGGCACATTCGTTTGAATCTGACATTATGGGCATATTAAACTAGCATTCGAACCCCTAGAGGCGCAACCCCCTACTCAGTGGTTTATGGAACAGAAGCCATCTTTCCTATTAAGGTTGAATTACCATCTCTATGAGTCTCCTTGCACAATCTAATAGATGATGAAGCATACTGAGTCTCACGTCTTCAGGACTTGGAACTGCTTGATGAAAAGTGACAAGCTGCCTACAATCACCTAAAAGCCTATCAGAAGCACATGAGCAGAAGCTACAATCATAGGGTCAAACCTCACACATTTGAAGTAGGAGATCTTGTTCTCAGGGAGAATCCTCGCAATCAACCAAACATAGAACACTGGGGTAAATTTGAATCCAATTGGCTGGGTCCATATGTCATCATTTCCGTCTTTGAGTCTGGGGTATATCAGTTAGCAACTTTAGAAGGAGAACCACTAGCAGATCTGATCAACAACATGCATCTAAAAAGGTTTCATACATAAGCTATGTAGAGCATCAGGCTTATCCAATATCAGAAAATACCAAAAACATTCAAAAAACAGTCCTGAACAAAATACAAAAATACAAAAAAATCAAGAAAATAGTAAA
The DNA here is from genome assembly GCF_030272615.1 of Cryptomeria japonica. Lineage (NCBI taxonomy): Eukaryota > Viridiplantae > Streptophyta > Pinopsida > Cupressales > Cupressaceae > Cryptomeria > Cryptomeria japonica. Next base: position 257,364,984 of record NC_081409.1, on the reverse strand, counting down.
GAAAAATCATTCATCCAAACGGTGAAAACCACTCTAGTGGTGCCTTGGGTAAGTATGGTGGTGAAAACCTGGAAAAAAAGTGTCATTCGTAAAGGCTATGGCTCTATTATATTTCAGACTTGTTGCGATCACATCCATTGCATCCATTCATCCATCATTTATACCATGGCTTGTTATTGATCTGCCAAAAGGGTTATTACTTCAAGTGTCCTGCGTCACACTTTCATAGCGATATCTAACTGGGGGCAAATGTTCTTAAACCTATTGATAGGAGTGGATTCTCCATTACTTATGATTCATTAAGTTGCTCATTCAAAAATGTCTTGAAATACTAAAAACATTCATAAAAACTTAAAAAATCCCAAAAACATTTGCAAAAACTCCTAAAGATAATACCAAAACATTCAAACATTCAAAAAATAAAAAAACATGACAAAAACATCAAAATCAATCAAAAAAATTGTAAAGTATATTATTCCTTGTACATACACATCACAATAGACACCAAACAAACATTTTGAGCTACTCAAACAATGATCACCTATCAAATCAACTAACAAATCAAAACATCTGCACACAACCGTCTTCACAGGGATGCATCCTTCCTCACAAACAAGACATGGTAACATTTTCTTTGACAAGAAAATTTGGTTTGGTTGATAAGTACCTAGTTGATTTGTTATTTGTTTATTTATATCAGGTTCCTGTGCTACTCCAGGATATCCATAAGGGATTAGAGTATCCGAGATGGTTCCTAATATCTTTTTTATTTGTTTGTTGTTTGTGGATTGTTCCAATGAAGTTCAGGGGCATATACTAATGGTGTCTATGTGGGAAGTTCACTAAGCTACGTGATCCTATGCAAAAATACAATCATGGATCACTATGGCTTATTGACTACAGTGTATACCTCAACCATTTGTACATGAACCAGAATGAAGGGGAACTTTCCTTGTCTACGATGTTTTCTTACAGGTGAAATGCCCAACCTTGGTTTCTGCTACCTCAACCAAGATCGATACTACCATGCTCGATGATGAAAATTAAGCACTGTGAATAAGCCATGGATCAACATTTCATCTCATCTGTATATATTGCATTCCATTGCATTCCATCCATCCATAAATTCATATCATTGCATATCATTCATACATAATCATGACAATGGATACTCTTTTTTTTTTATCCTTTTCCACAGGAATGAGTCCTATATCCTCCATATCTTTTATTTAACATTGAATCCCCCCCTCACCCTCTCCATCTCAATCATCTGCATCACATACCCTACATCGTGTCCCATCAACCTAATCAAGCCACGTTCATCATCATCCATCTCTAACAGGAGGGGATGCGTTTCCCATCATAGGTCATCCTATAAGCAAAGCAAGTTACTCTGTCTACACAGGTACATCGACTCATGCACACCTAGACTATCAACAAATACTTTTTAATCAAGTATCTTCGGGTCTCAACAGGTAATCACTTATGGCAATCCTAGACTACAACAGGCATTTACATCAATTGCCTAGTCTCCATAGGTACGCTAAGTCTAGCAAACGCCACAAACAACCTACAATGCAAACACTATCAATTGATCAACCAATCAAACACAATCAAAATGAACAATTACATCAACTGTCTAAGTCTCAACGAGTATTTTGTTCACATACCTTGACTTCATCGGGCGATTACATCAATTGTCTAAGTCACAATAGGTCACTTTGATTCACTTATTCAGACTTTATCCTATCCAAGTGACCAACTGACATCAACTGTCATGCTTTGACTCAATCGGGGCAATTCAACTGCTTGCACCAGATTGTCCAACCAATTTTGATCAATTGTATAGTATCAATCAAAAGCACAAACACTACATTTGCACCATGACCCCCGTATACTTTCGAGGCTTGCCGTTTCTCCATAGTCACTCTGTCTTCTCCCACTCTTTCACCATTATTTCTAAATTCTTCTATTCTACGTCCCCCAACTTCTTTCTCTTTTTCGAGAGATCGCCCGATTTTTTGAAATTTTTTGGCCCATCTCTTAAGGGGGCATACCACCCACTAAATTAACATTTCTGGGACATATTTCTCATACCTATCTTTCTTTCTTTGAAACGACGCAATAAACTGCACCGTCTCAAAGAGGGGCAAATGTAGACACATAAATTTGTCCACTTAATTAAATTAATATTTAGTATTTATTTGATTATTTAACCATCAGTCAACAGTTAATTAAATTGATATTTAATTAATTCATCTTAAACCTCTTCTCCTATTAATTAAATAAGTTATTGAATTTATTTAAATTAATTCATTAAACCACACCCTAACAATTAATTAAATGAATAAATCACATTTGTTTAATTTAACACCTTTCCTCATTTAAATAAATAAATATTTATTTAAATCTCTATTTAACTCCCCCCCACTTGCATTCTCCTACAAATGCAAGTTGCACCAATAAATAGATTTTATTTCTACATAAAATCCTATTTTCTCTCACCCACCAAACCCACTTGCCTCTTAAACCCCTTCTAGATTCTTCTAATCCATTCCAAATTAGCCTAATCCCCCTTCCTAATTATTGTCACATTCCTAAGAAAAGATAAGTCACTTTTCAAAGCCTCCAAAGTCTTTGAAATGCATTAAAGGGTTTTTATCCTTCAACAAGTTAACCCCCAAAATCTTCTAAACCATTTATGGCTCTTACATAACTATTAATGGTTAAACTCAACTCACCCACATGGTTAGAGGCTCTTCCTCTAACTCAACCATCATTTAACTCATGGGTCTCTTCAAGCATTCATTGCTTTGACCATGGTTATCCCCACTTACTCTTGCACAAGAGTTTATCCATTGGATAAAGGCATTATTCATTGGATAAAAACTTTATTCACTAACTCAAGCCTAACCAAACCCTCCAAGGGTAACCTTCATGTCATATCAAGCATTTAATGCTTCTTCCCTCTCCTCTCAAGCCATCTCATATTGGTATTTGTCATCATGAGATTGGGTTGAAAGCCATCACATGGATCATAAACCCATCAATCCTAGCCCTTGTTAAGATTACTCAATCTTGACCACCCATTGCCCTATTTCTCCTATAAATAGAGCTCTCATTCTTCATTTTCAGGATTAGAAGTCTTTTGTGCATCAAACTTATAGTCATTTTAGAGAGCATTAAGAAGCATATGCATTGTTATTATTCTAAGATTTACATAGACTAATTAGGTGCTTTCTCATAGTAAATCATTTACACTTGCATAAGCATTTGTTTTCATTTTTACAACCATCTTGAATCTTCGTATGACATCCATGGATAGTGTAAAAAGCTGAGAGCTACACTCATGTGGGACCTGGAGAGGAGAGGAATAAAGGAGGAATATATATGAGCATTTTGGGGAGCATCTTGGGGGGTTTTCTTTTCCTTTTTCATTTATGTATTCTTCTTATTGTGTGCTTTATATCTCTTTTGATATGCATGTTAAGGTTTTTATGTTCATTTGTGTTTCGTTTTGGTTGTGACTAATCTACTAACATTTGAACTTGTCTTTTGTGCCTTGTGCCCCTTTTGACGTGCATCAGTTCTAAATATTCCTGACAACACAATTCTCACATAAAATTTGTGTTTTAATCATTTCTATAAAAAGTTGGGCATTATAATGATGTTTGGGGAAAATTTAAAAAAAAATCAGCATAATAAATCATACAAATAAATTCATGACATAAAAGACGTTAAGAGGTTTGAACACCCCAATTCATTTGCAACCTTCTAAAATGAAAAACAATAATAAAAGGAGAAATGATAGACTTCATTTTGAGCCTAAAATTGAAATGTAGAGAACTTTAAACACATCTCATGAATGCACAAATCCATCCACAAGCATGTTCTTCTATCCATTCCTATTTTATTGCTTCAAACCCAATCAAATTTAATCCGCAATTTCATTCCCAATCAAAATTTGAAAACTAGGGCAAGAGGAGGGTTTTGGAGATTAATTTTTTCTAAATTATGAATGAATAAAATGAATGGCTCTTTCCCCTTTTTAACTCTTTCATTTCCAAATAGAATAATGTATTTTAATTTTTGAAAATAAACTAAATCTATTAAACCCCTAATTTCACTCCAAAACAATTTAAACATTTAAATATTATATTAATTGACAAGGCACATTAAATCTATGATTTAAGTCCATATAAGCACACTATTTCATTTATTTTTATGGAAAACATGAATTTGATTAAACATTGAATTATTTGAAATCATTTAATAATCATGATATTAATTAGTCACATTTGCAATCTTGTTTCGAACATAATTAGATTAAATATATATAGGCATTCCAAACCAAAGTCTTTTCAACAATAAAATAAATTAATTTCATTTACCCTCTTTTCACCCATACCCAACCAATTCAAATCCATGGAAGTATATTTTCACATCTAATATATGGAAACCCACAATTTAGAAACATATTAAATCATGCATCTATTGGGCATTCACATAGGGAATGGTTTTTAGAATCATACCAATGGTGGTATCCAGTTCAACATGGGTAAACATACATAGGGACTCACACTCGAATTGAGTGTGATGAGTGAGGCTAAATAATTATAGCCAATGCGACACCTCTAATTTAACCACCATTGGGGTATGCTCAGACCTATGGAGCCAAGTGATGTCAATACCATGCACCTATAGTCACTTAACACACATGTCAATCATACCTACTCAGTATACATATCAATAGCCAAAGCATCAAATAGCTACTGAATGAGTCATAACATCATATCCATCATCTCATTACATTTAAACGATACTATCATGATAGCCATTGATTACAACATCAATATTTATGTACATGAATATGAAATAAAGCATAATATTAATAGCTTGAGCAATCCCACAACACACACATATCTCAAAAAATATCTCCATAAGTAAATTCATCTAATAACTTTTAAATGTGATCAACTAGTATCACAACATACATCTAGCATCTTGATCATACATTTAGTGCTAGCACATCATATCACTAATGCTATGGATAGTTAGGCATTATAGAGCTACATATGCCTAGGTACAGTTTCATGGGTATAAAGTACTTAACCAAATGGGCATAGGCTCAAACACTTGTATATAATATGACAGACAATATAGAAAGATACATCTATACATCCCTATATAGATCACCACTGATTAGGGAGGACATTTAGTGAACCATGTCATTTTTCTGGTGATGATTGAGCTTCATATGTTTCATAGCATTTCAAGACTATACTACTCGAGAGCCAATGGACAAGAAGAGTCTACAAACAAGGCACTTATCTCCATCATTCACAAATCCCCTGATATTGAAGAAGCATATTGGGAGGAAAATTTGTTATCCATACTTTGGGCATATCGAATGATGTATAAGGTAACTTCTAGACACACACCATTCCAGTTGATGTACGAACATGAAGCAGTAGTCCCTGTCAAGTATATGGTACATAGCTTAAGGATTACTATGGAGTATCGACTAGGTGATACAAATTTTAAAAGAATGACTTTGCAACTGAACAAGATTGACAAATAAAAGGTTCTTGACCAATGGGCAATCAAGACAATACAAAAATAACATATTGGCAAGACAAACACCTTCAACAAATGAAATTCTAGCCCAGATAGTTTTGAAATATAACGATCATAACAAAATCAAACTAGGGAAATTCAAGATAAGATGGTTGGGACCATTTGAAATCTAAGAAGTATATGAAAATGAAGCCATTAAAATAAAAACTTTAGAGGACACCCTAATTAAAGATAACATTAATGACTTGAAGTTAAAGCCTTATAAATAAAGAAGGGATTCTACAATTGTAGTCAACACGATAGACTAGAAAACCTACATATATGAAGTTTTAACCATCCTAGAGTATATTAAAAAAATAACCTATTTGCAAGGAGGCCAATGAAGAAGCCCTAGAAAAGACAAAACCACAATTAACTACCTGTCTATTCAGCCCATCGATTACCAAGATAAGACTTTAGATGGTCATTTGAATAACACATGCTCCCTGTTGTGGAAGGATGATAGTTTATGTAAGATATAAAGTTGACATAGACATAGAAAATGTGTAAAATGACAAGAAGAGACAGATTGGACCAATGCCTACTTGAAATTGAAAAGCTGATTCCATATGCAAAAATTATTTCCAAAACTATATACCAGAGAAAGGTTAGATTTTGTGACCCAAAAAAATGATAAAAAAAAAAAATAATGGAATGAAACCTAGACCACTATATATTTCTCAGAGATAGCTTTCTGTCAACTATTGAAATAAAAAAAATGATAGAATGAGAAAAAGTTATGTGTTTTAAAAAGGCTCAATTTCACTCTGTTCGTGGGAAACTAGTGGGCCCTATGTGGTAAACTCATGGCAGTGGTGCATTGAATTTATTATGATGTTTGGGTATAAATATAGAGGGGTTGTTCATATAATTTATTATGAAGTTTGGGTATAAATCAAAACTCAAGTAGGGATTTTGGGAAGTTTCAGGATTTACATAGGTGTCAAACAAGGTCGTCCTCTGTCCCCGTCCTTTTTTGGTCTATATATTGACAAAACTAGAAGAGTGACTAAATATGCAAGGAGGGGATGGTCATTTTGGGGGAATATATCATGAGGATTCTCTTTTATGCCAATGATCTCATCTTGTTCGCTAGATCCACTCAAAGCTTAATTTATATGCCTTAGAGCAATTCTACAAGGAGATAGGTATGCAAGTTAACACTAACAAGACTAAGATCATGATCTTCTCCAATAAAAAGAAAACAAAAACACTTTTATTTTGGAGGGAATATTTTAGAGGAAGTGAAAGAGTACAAGTACCATGACATTGACTTGAACAAGTTTAGTTGACATTCTTGCATAAAAAAGAGAACTCTGGGATAGTGGAGAGCACTTTATGTATTGGAAAATAAAAATAGGAAGGTAAAGTTATCAGATTGGAAAGCAAAGATTCTATTTGGGATTTAATTTATTCTAGTGGTACTTTACATATGTGAATTATTTACTAGCAATACTTTAGTAGTAAAAAATATGCAAATAGAGAGGATTAAAAAACACAAGATGACAAGAAAATTCAAACTCAAAGCTTTAGTTTCATATGAAATTATTTTAGCTGAAATGAGTAACTTTTTTATTGAGGCCATCGCATTATGTGTTTCATAAATTAATCTTTAAAATTTCATGAGCAAATGAAGGCATATAGATGACCTAATTCTACCATTAAAGATATCTTGAATTAAATAAATCTGTGATGAAGCAAAACTTCAAGTAGATGAACAAATATGAAATCCACCTAAATATGCATCTAAATAATAACAAAGAAACAAATTTTTTTTATAGATAGAATTTACAAGTCTATGTGGGAAAAATGGATTAAGATAAAGTGGAATTATTATTTTGATGTGTTGGTGTGAATGTGGATTAATTACAGTTGCATACACTTAAATTTACTTTGGCTGACATATCACATGATTAGATGTTAGTTACCTGGTATTTAATATTATTCAGTGTATATAATATTTATAGTAGGTAGTTAGATAGAGGTTGCTCATACCTCATCATACCTTCGTTAGTTATTCTAGGTGTCTGTACATTTTGTATAATCTCAATTCATTATTCATATTTGATAAAATAACATCATTGAAAGTTGCTTCTCTCTGCTTTTGATCTGCAGATTGTCTTCCTGGTTGCTCTAGCATGGAATCAACCTGGAAACCCCTTCCATGCGCAATGTTTTCATCAGTTTGTTTTTGAGGTCCCAAGAGGCTCAATTGGCATTATATGTGCCATTGTATTTGGTGCATCTGCAATATTGGTACTCGACTTTGGAGGTTTCCAGTTTGTGATCAGTTTCTTGTGTTTCTGAGATGATTGGATGTGGTGATTGGCCATCGTGATTAGCTAATTCTTGCATTGAAGATCAGTGTATTGATCAAAAGTTTCTTAGCTTGGTTTGGTTCACGACTACGTAGACTCTCCTCACGAGAGCTCTCTCATCCCTTGGCCGACTCTCGTTTTGGAGAATACTTTATGATGTGCTAAATTTTCTACCAAAATGTTTAGTCATTTAAGTCTAGGTGTTTTTTTGAATATTTTGCCACTTTTTGGTAGTTTACTCACTTTGAAGTTGCAAGTTTCTTTTATTGCTTCCATTTGGTGCCATTTGGAAAATTTGTTTTGGGGATTGCAAATTCAATTTTCTATCCATTATGGGGGGTGTTAGCTACATTATAACTGTACTTTTGTCTTTGTGTTCACTTGCATGCCATGTTGGAATAAAAGAACATCGAGTCGCTCACTTCACATAATTATAATACAGGGAAGCTCAAGATGTCATAGTTGTTACAATCTAGGGGTCTTTGGAAAATGTTAGATGCAAATCAACCGAAGATTACTAAGGCATTTGAGTGGTTTGTTCATCAAAACAAAATCGATGAGTCAAAAAGACTCATAGGTCTCCATGTTTCTAATAATTTGTTGTTTTACATTGCAGAGTGTAAGACACCTAAAGAGGTGTGGGAAAAACTTAGTGAGTTGTATGGAAAGGTCAATCGGTTCAAGATCTTGCAACTTGAAGCTGATCTCACTTCTCTTTCTTCAAATGTATTTCCCAATATTTCAGATTTTCTTGCATATTTTAAGTTGATATTGTCACAATTGAAAGGATGTGATCATGAAAAATTTGATATTGAGTGCATCTTCTTGCTCCTGTCTAAGCTAAGAGGTGATTTTCAAGTATTTTCTTATACTTTTTATTTCTATGGATGCCATGGGAGAAGAGCTTATAATATGCCTTCCTTTGAGGTGTTTTGTGATCATCTTACTAGTGAGTAGGCCAAGTTGATTCAGATGGATGCTCTTCCTAAGATTCATGCTTTGATGGCTCAATTTGTAAGGGTAAGGATAAAAATAAGAAGAAGCCCAAGACAAATTCTCCTATAGGTGGCGAGCATCCCTCCAAGCCTAAGAGAAAGAATAATCAAAAGTCTACTCCTCCACATCCTCACTTTTCTAACTTATGAGAGTCTATTGGTCATATGTGTTGTCATTGATGTCAACCTAATGTTCAAAATATATGTTGTCCTTGATTGTTGTTTTCATTGATGACATGGTAATTGGTTGGATAGAGAATTGATGCAGTTGTTGAGGAAGTGATGATGAAGTTGTATGTTCATGTTTGTCAATGTATGAGGAGATTGTTGACAGTTGATTGTCGATTGTTGTCATTATGATTTGTATGAATGGTAAGAAGAGATTGTAATATAGAATAAATGGATATTGGTTGCAGATGATCTATGATGTGGATATCCACCTTCTTAGTGTTTGATGTCTACACTTAGTATGAGGTGCTGATATAGTTGATAGTGTTGATAATGTGGCTAACGGAAAAGATACAATGATGAGGATTGGATGGTTTGAGATATTAAGATGAGGATTAGATATATGAAAAAAAAATGACGTTGATCCTATGTATATGGTGCTGCGTAGGAAAATTGATGTTTTTTGGGACATTCTAGTCTTTGGAAGGTTGATCAAGCAAGTTGGTGCAGAAGTATATATTGATGTCTATTTGGAAATTCTCCACATTCCTTCGCATTTGGTGATATGGTTTTGCAAACTTGTGTAGAAGCTAAGATTGTTCTTTGATACCATGTAGAAGTTGATGATCAACCACAGGAGCCAAGAATCATCTGCAAGCAGAACACCTGCCACACAAAAGAGATCAATAAAAGATTGTATACTCTATAACAATAAGAGAATTCTGTATTATTGCAGAAAATAATTGAAAATTTAATATTGAAGGTACAATTACAATGAATGAAATACTTGTTTTATAGAAAGAAAGAGATGCCCTAATCCTAAAATTAGAAGAACTAAAGTAGTGCAAAGTTGGAGTTAAATTAAGCTCAACTACAAGCTATAAAAGCTAACTAGAAGTGCCTCTAAGTGAACTTAGACTTAAAAAACATAACACCTAGATAAAATAAAGCACCTAAGTTTAGCTTAACTGAAAAAGTAATAAAAGGACCTACTTAATAAATAACTAGATAATTATCAATGATAACTTTAAGAAACCCCCCATTAAAAAAAGATGTAAAATTTTGGCGAATATTTATTTATTGTAGATAAAAATAATAATTTTTATTGGCTAATCCTTCATTTTTAAAAAAAAAATGCTAATTTTATTGATGATTTTTGTACATCAAAACTTTTTGGTAGAAAATCTTGGTGAAGCTTATAAAATAAGACGAGTATGCATTAATTACTATTGCAAATAATTTCATTTAAAAAATTAAATTCTTATAGAAAAGTAGAGGCCTAAGGTGGAAAACATTAATGATTTTAACGGGCAGACACTACTTTATTTCATTACTACCATTAATTTAAATTAATCTAATAGCCCTCTTTGTATTTTGTTAGATAAAATGTACTTAAAATTTATAATACTCATGGGGCTCAAAATTGTTTTTATACCATTAATTTCCAATGAAACCAACAATTGAAAAGCAACTCAATGTCCATGAGCATTACAACTGGTAGGTACAATTTACCTCCAGGAATGCAATGATGATCATTAGATTATATTTTGAATCAATGGTGACAACTAAAGATTGCCGATAAAAACCAAAAGTAACTAATAATTATATTCTATTATTATGAATTAATTTAAATTTTTACAATATATTATAAGATTTTGGCAAATTTGATCCAATCATGTATCAAATATTTTGGCGAATCATTGAGTTCAAAAATTTAATAAAATAAATTCTTTGGCGATTTAAATAAGACTAAAATAAAATTTTGTAAAAATGTGGTGATTTAGGTCACCTTAAAACTTGAATTATTAGCCAAATTTTGATTTCCAAATTTTAAAAAATAGCCAATTGGCGAATATTAGCCACTAAAAAAATCACTAATAATTATCCTAAAATTACTCCAACACTCACCCTTAAGATTATCTTAGGGATAAGCTAAAGAGTTAATAATGAATGCAAAATGCATGCATGAATGAGTCTCGACAACTAAGGTCTGATTAGGTAGTCATTTACAAACCAATGAAAAGTAATGCAACTCACACCAATGAGATCTCTCTAAATGGAGAAAAGGATAAAAACCACATGAGAAAAAAACCCTCTCCAAAAATGAGAGATGCAATGAAATGAAAAAGGTACTACATGTGACTAAGATGAATGACTCAAATTTGCCCCCAAGTACAAAATCAGTCACAAAAGTACAACAAATATCCCCTCATAAGAGAGAGAATGAGGATAAGAGTGCCCCCAATGTAGAAGTAGATCCCGTGCCAATGATGAACATCTAAAGACAAAACATGATCCACTGCCTACAAACAACATGTCTCCCCTTTGGAAGAAATCAATCCACTGGAGATATGAGAAGCCACTCCCATAAGTAGAAGATGTAGGAATCCAAATCCAAACTTTATGTGCCTTTAGAAACTGCTCAAATGCTTCTATGTCCATGATAGATGATAATGCTGCAAATCAATCAAGTAAATGCCCAATCACAATAGAAGATAAAAAAACAAGGAACCAATGGAAACTATCTTTGAACAAGCTCCAAAGACAAACATGATGTGATAATAGTTGTGCTATGATTGTCATTAAATCCTCAAACGTGTCCTCCAAATCTGAAATATGAGACTCCACAAACAATGAAGCAATGTTTGTCAAAAATGAATCCTAATCAGAAAGACAAATAGATGAATTATCCTACTTAACAGGAATAAGGGTCTCAATCAATAAAGGTACAACAACTGCCTCTACTGGTGGAGAAGGAGAAACTTGAGATTTTGATGCACACTCGAGCAAGAGTTGAAAAGTATTATGTGAGAAATTAGGACACATTTCATGTTCATGTTGATTTCTCCCACAATATTTACACCTACAACACTTATACATGATTTACTCGTAGAGATAATCTCCAAAAATGATACAAAACAAAAAACCTCAATACAAATAGAGACCCAATTTGCATGTAGCCCAAAAGGAAAAAAATTGAGATCTTTGAGTACTTGATAAAAAATTCTATAAAAATGACTTGAGATCTAAATAAGGGACTCTGGGATCTTTCCAACAATGTATGGAAGTAAAAAATAAGAGTCTGGATGTGTAAGATGTGGCCCTAGAGGTGTGAAAGCCGAAGGGTTACTTTGGAGGCCTAGTACAAAAAATTGGTACAAAATTTGAATAGAATAAAATTGGTGCCAGAAATAGATTTCCAATGATATCTCGTTTGCTTGATTTGGACTCCATATGACAAAGTTATGAGAAAAAATTTGATGGGTGGTTTTTAGAGCAAAAGCTGGCCAAAAATAGAGGAAGTCGACTAAATTTAGAATGGTGCTAAAGTTCGTGAGTTTGCCAAAAATAGTGGTATGTTCTGATGACATCAGTGCTGCTGCAAGAAGGTACTTTCTCTGCAAAAAAAAGGCACTTTTTTATTTATTGGTAATGTCTTTTTATATTGGAGTTTCTAACCAGTGAGAGTCACAATTGGGATACCCCCTTCTTGTGGTTACAATTCCATATATCTCCGAGTCTGTTCGACCAGCTATCTATGGGATTATTGGGGAGATTGTTGGATTTGGTTGATCATTGCTGCTTCTAGGATATGTTGTTGTCATTGATGTCAGCATACTCCTATGGTCTATTTTGGTGAGTTTGGGAAAAGTTTTTGATCCGGTTTTGTAGTTTGGTTTTGTTGATCACTGTTTTGCAGAATCCAGTATTTCCTTCGGTATATTTCGACGTGAACAGATCTTTGTGCTAAGACTTTTGATTATTGTTTGGAATGATCTTGTGTATCTTCATTTTAGATGGGTCATGATTTTGTGCTCTACAAGTTATATTTCCACGTGACGGTTGCTGATTGGTTGTGTTCTTGAGAGATGTTGACCAATGAAGATTTAAAAATTGGTGTTGGTGCAACTATTCCAGATGATTCTAACATGCTAGCTAGTGTTTCCTAGTCATGTCCTATTTGTTTTGATAATCCACATTGATCATTGTGTGATTTGTGGTGATTTTTATGAACCGGTGATGATTTTCGTATTATGCGGTATTTCTAGTGGTGTAGCATATTGCAGTTGATCTTGGTGGGATTTCCGGTGGATGTAATTGTTTGGGAATTTGAATTAGGTCCATTCTATGTAATGTAAATCATAATATTGGTTCGGTGGTTGATCTTTGTATCATGCAATGTAATTTTTATAATTGTGAGTTGAGGGTTGAGGATTTAGTTGACCTTGTTATCAAGGTTGATGATTTGTATATATGGGTGAGATGCTTATGTAATTTAGGTGTCGATATTATGTCTGCATTATCAGAGAAAGGTGATTGTACAAACAAGAGGGTTATCATTCGGTGAAGTTATGAGGTGAGATTGGTGTGTTAGGATAATCGGTGAACAATTGAGAGGGGGGTGTGAATCAGTTGTTAATAGATTATATCAATTAATCCACTTGATAACCTTTAACCAGATCACATAAGCATCAAGTACTAGAATAGAAGAAGTAGATACCAGTAAGCAATAAAACTTAACAATAAAACCGATAATCAACACAATGCAACCATACCACATAACACCATGATTTGTATGTGGAAAACCCGGAAAGAGAAAAACCATGGTGGAATCCTACCCACAATCACATGATACTTCTACAGAAAGTATGTGATACAATGAGGGACCTGCACATGCGGGAAGGCACACTGCCTAGAGCATACTACTCATTACAAAAGAATCTCACTGACTACAAACAGGTTATAACCACCTCAACATAAATGGACAACAATCCAGAATAATGAACTGTCAGAGATAGCATCTACCATGCCTAATTACAGTCCTAGTTAAGCTCAATATCGGAGGCCTTTAACCTCTTCCTTAATCCCAATTCGATCACCTATGATTGACCAAATCTCCTTCACATATGATATTACATTTCACGACCACGATACATGATCCACAATGAGATCTTACATCAATTTATACCAACCCTAAGGCCTAAACCAATTAGGTCAGCCACCTAAAAGATATTACAATAAGATCATTACATACATCCATACTACAATGATATGCCATGTCAGCTTGAGACCAAAACAACAATAACCAATCCATAAATCATCCCGGTAACATGTAGAGAACACATTGACATGATAAACCTAGATAGGCACCAGACCTAATTTGGGTCCACCAGGCTAAAGAAATATCTTCAATTAGTTGAGGCACGATCAAAGAACATCTTCAGCATCCTGAAATCCATCTAGAAGCTGCACCAACACCACTTATGTATCCTGTCAAGATATCTCAGTGAAAGCTCTATCGGTTAAACCTTAAACCCATGCTGGTAAGGGTTTACAAGAGTGCATGATAGCATTCGATTACTAAGTCAATACCAAATGACCAAAACATACTCCAGAAGCATGTAACAAATAAAATCAAACATACTCCATTGAGCCAAAAATGCCGGATGTGTCCAACAGATAGTCCTTTCTACTGGTAACACTAGATCTTCTACCGGTAACCAAAACCATAATATCTAGTGTTGACATCAATGACAAAACATCAATGCAACACATAATCAATTCATCCATAATGCCAACAATCTCCCCCTTTGGCATTGATGACAACACTAGATATGAAAAACATATAAGTACCAAGAAATGCCAAACAAGTCTGCCCCTGTGGAAGACAACCAACAATCTCCTGAATATCAATAACTCTCCCCCTGTGAATGATATCTCTATAAAGTTTTGAATTTATTTTTAACATCACTATCTCTCCCCCTTTGACATCAATGCCATAAATCTGACAAAATATCAAAGCAAGAATATAAACCTCTAAATCTCAAAGCTAACTACTCCCCTGAGTTGTAGCACCACTCATCAGTGCTGAAATGAATAGTATCTCTGATAATGCATGCCAAACTAATGACAAACTACATCAATCAAGTCTATGTCGGAGGGGTAGAAACCCTTAACCTGTTTCTCAAATACTCAAATGATTCCTTAGACAATGGTTTAGTGAATATATCTGCAATCTGCTCTTTAGGGTTCACATAAACCAATTTGACTTCCTTTCCTTCTACCTTGTCTTTCAGAAAGTTATACTTTATTGATATATGCTTATTCTTAGAGTGAAATACCAGATTCTTAGACATGTCAATAGCTACAGAGTTACCACAGTAGATAACTATTGGTTCAGTACCTTGATATCCTTCAACATTTTCTTCATCCATAAGACTTGAGTGCAATTAGTTACTGCTACAACATACTTAGCTTCTGCAGTAGATAAAGAACCACATGAGTATTTTTTCAGATCCATGAAACCAATTTCTTCCCAAGAAAGAAAGTGCCACCATAAATTCTCTTCCTGACATCAGTATCTCCTGCCCAGTCTGAATTAGTATATGCACATAAAGTGAAATCATCATCTCTAGAATACCATAAGCCATATTTTGTTGTTCCTTGCAAATACCGAAATATCCTCTTTACTGCACATTCATGATTTTCTTTAGGATTACTTTGATATCTTGAAACAATACTTACTGCATTCATAATATCCAGTCTAGTCTGAGTTAGATATAATAAACCACCAATAAAAGACTTATACCTTGTCAAATTTACCGGTGTAGATGTATCTTTGATAGATAATTTATCACTTGTCACCATAAGAGTACTTACCGGTTTGGAATTATCCATACCAAACTTCTTCAACAATTCCCTGATAGATAAAAATGCCTTTGTCATTTTGAGTAATCTGCAAACCTAAGAAAAATCTCATGTCACCAGTCATGGACATTTCAAATTCATTTTTCATATTATTAGAAAATTCCATGCACAATTTATCTTCTCCTCCAAAAATGATATCATCAACAAATACTTCAATAATTAGAATATCATCATCAATGATCTTATAATATAAATTATTATCAGCACTACCATTAGTAAAACCAAGTTTCAAAAGATATTTATCCAACCTTGCATACCAAGCTCTAGGAGCTTTTTTCAATCCATATAAAGCTTTCTTCAACCTGCAAACCATATCTTTATCATCTGTCAGTGAAAATCCATCAAGTTGTTCAATGTATACTTCTTCCTTAAGTTCACCATTCAAAAATGCACATTTAACATCCATTTGATAGACCTTATAGTTCTTATAAGTTGCATAGGTAAAAAATAGTCTAACAACTTCAATTCTAGCTACAGGTGCAAATGTCTCACCATAATCAATTCCTTCCATTTGAGAATATCTTTTACAAACTAATCTAGCCTTGTTTCTTACAACTTGACCATCCTCATTCAATTTATTCCTAAAAACCCATTTAGTTCCAATAACATTCTTATTTTTAGGCCAGGGAACTAAAGTCCAAGTCCCATTCTTATCTCTCTGATCTAATTCATCTTCCATAGCCTTTAACCAATGTTTATCTTTACAAGCTTCAATAACAGATTCCAGTTCAATTTGATAAATAAGACATACCTTTTCATTTGCTAGTCTTATTATTGTCATAACTCCCTTGTTCCTATCTCCAATGATTTGATCTTCAGAATGATTTAATCTTACATACCTTGGTGTCTTCTGAACTTCAGGTTCACTGCTCTGATCATCAGTCATAGTTGAATTTTTTGATTGTACTAGTGTAACTATCACAGTTTCCTATACCGGTTGAGACATTGTCGATTTAGTTATGATCATTTCCACTACTAGTTCGCTGTCATATGATATAAATTGATTTCTATATTGCTCATCCACTTTCACATTAGTGCTCTCCACAATTTTCTGCAATCTTTTTTTATAACATCTATATGCTTTGCTTTGAATTGAATAACCAAGAAATATTACTTCATCACATCTAGGATCAGAATTCCCAATTGAATCATCCCTTTTGATATAGCATTTACTTCCAAAAAATTTGAAATATTTAACAGTAGGTGTATGTTGAAACCATAATTCATAAGGGGTCTTACCGGTTTCACCTTTGATGTGAACTCTGTTGAATGTGTGGACTGTTGTACTCACTGCTTCTCTCTAGTAGATGTGAGGCAATTTGGTTTCCATAATCATAGATCTTGCTGCATCCAAAATGGTTCTATTCTTCCTTTCTACTACTTCATTCTGCTAAGGAGTCCTAGGTGCAGATAATTGTCTCCCAATTCCATTTGTCTCACAATAACTGTTAAATTCATGAGAAGTGAACTCACTGCCTTGATCTGATCTTAGACATTTGATTTTCAATCCAGTTTCTGTTTCAACATTTTCTTTAAAGATCTTGAATTTCTCAAAGGCTTCAGACTTCTCCCTTAGAAAAGTCATCCACATCATTCTAGAATAGTCATCAATAATCAACATGAAATACATATCTCCTTGAAAGCTTCTAGTCCTTGTTGAACCACATAAGTCAATGTGAATCAAATCAAGCACATCATTAGATTTACTATGTATGCTCTTAAAAGAAGTTCTAACTTTCTTTCCCAATTGACATTCCTTACATACCTGATTATGAGGCTTCATAATCTTAGGTATATCTCTAACTACATTAGTTGAACTGATCTTAACAATACAATCAAAATTAACATGACACAACCTTTTATGTCATAACCAACTCTCATCAATATGAGCAATCAAACATGTCTTATTAGAAGTGTTCAAGTGAAATATATTACCTCTAGTCTGAGTACCGGTTGCAATCTCCAAACCATTTTTGTTAATGATTTCGCATTTTCTATCTTTAAACTAAATTTGGAAACCCTTGCCCACCAATTGACCAACAATCAAAAGATTATGCTTTAAATCTTTTACATAATAGACATTATCAGTATTAAGCTTGCCATCTAGAGAAATGATACCTCTACCTTTGATCATACATGCTTTGTCATCTCCAAATTTGACTTGACCGCCATTGTATTCTTACAAGGACAAATTTTTTCTTTTATCTCTAGTCATATGATGTGAGCATCCACTATCAATTACCCATTCATCCTTATCTTCAACTTTTGCTGCCACAACCTTTTCTTCATTCTTGATAGCCGGTTCTGATTCATCTTCCTTTAAAGCATAGAACACCCATTCCTTTCCATTGCTGGATCCACTAGCAGAATTTGCTGCCAGTTCATCCTCAGAGTCATCACTTACTCCTTCCTCATCCACTATGCAACACTATTTTCTTTTCTTAAATCTACATCTATTCTGATTAGTCTTAAATGTTTTCTTAACTCTCTCTTTAAATCTTGCATTCCTTTTACGACATCTAGATGAAAAATGACCAATCTTATTACATGCAAAACATTTAAAAGACGCTCTTCCTTCATACTTACTTCCTGTTGGTCCTTTAAGTACTCTTCTAGGAAATAAGGCTTCAAGTTGCTCAAAATTTTCATTTTCTTTCCTCATATCTTCCAATTCTTTTGCATATAAGGCTTTTCAATCACTTTTGTAGGTAGATGATGATGCATGAAAAGAAGGTTCAAATTTTGGAGCTCCAGAAGGTCCAAATTCTTCAAGCTCAAAAGCAGACAATTTCCTAATCAGAATGTCTCTATTAACTGAAGTGTTTGTCATCGTTCTCAACTCATTAATTGCAGTTGCCTTCATCTTGTAAGCCGGTTGAAGGGCTCAAAATACTTTGGAAACTATTTAATCTTCACTCAGATATCCTTCACAACATTAAATTCCAATAACAATCTCATTTACTCTTTCCATAAGTACAACAATTCTTTCATTATCTTTTGTCTTCAATTTTTCATACCTTACCCGATAACCATCAAGTTGAGAAATTTTGAGAGTAGGATCAAGTTCATTCAAAGTTTGGAATTTATCTCACATAACCTTTTTTGATGATTTATCAGTCAATCCCATGATTTGCTGATCAGTAAGTGCACACAAGAGGGCTTCTCTAGCTCTGCAATCATTTTCAATATTCTTGTCTAGGTCTAAAGGAGCAGGATTGCCAGATCATAAGGTGTATATCTTTTCTCAATGATCCCCCAAATATCCTTGCCAAGACATCTAAGATGAGTCTCCATTCGGATTTTCCATATCCCATAATTTGTTCCATCAAGCTTAGGGATTTCTCTTCTGAAAATAGTTGTCAGTGGATTTGAAGTGTTAATTGCCATAGGATCTACCTTAAGTAGTTAAGCTTCTGCAAAAGAGGACCAAAGATTTGATAGCAATTATTAGGATAACCAATGAATAATTGAAAGGGAGGGGGGGGGTGTGAATCAGTTGTTAAGAGATTATATCAATTAATCCACTTGATAACCTTTAACTGGATCATATAAACATTAAGTACAAGAATAGAAGAAGCATATACCAGTAAGTAATAAAACTTAACAATAAAACAAATAATTAACACAATGCAACCATACCACATAACACCGTCATTTTTATGTGGAAAACCTGGAAAGGGAAAAACCATGGTGGGAAGCCTATCCATAGTCAGATGATACTTCTGCAAAAAGTATGCGATACAATGAGGGGCCTGCACATGCAGGAAGGCACACTGCCTAGAGCATACTGCTCATTACAAAAGAGTCTCACTGACTATAGAGAGGTTATAGCAACCTCAAGATAAATGGACAACAATCTAGAATAATGAACAGCTAGAGATAACATCTACCATGCCTAATTACAGTCCCAGTCAAGCTCAATACTGGAGGCCTTTGACCTCTTCCTTAATCCCAATTCGATCACCAATGATTGACCAAATCTCCTTCGCATATGATATTACATTCCACAGCCATGATACATGATCTACAATGAGATCTTACATCAATTTATACCAACCCTAAGGCCTAAACCAATTAGGACGGCCACCTAAAAGATATTAAAATAAGATCATTATATACATCCATATTACAATGATATGCCATGTCGGCTTGAGACCAAAAAAACAATAACCAATCCATAAATCATCTCGGTAATGTGTAGAGAACATGTTAACATGATACTGGTCCATAACCTAGATAGGCACTAGACCTAATCTGGGTCCACCACGCCAAAGCAATGTCTTCAATCAGTTGAGGCATGATCAAAGAACATCTTCAGCATCCTGAAATCCATCTAGAAGCCGCACCAACACCACTTATGCATCCTGTCAAGATTTCTTAGTGAAAGCTCTGTCGGTTAAACCTTAAACCCACGCCAGTAAGGGTTTACAAGTGTGTATGATAGCATCCGATTACCAAGTCAATACCAACTGACCAAAACATACTCCAGAAGAATGTAACACATAAAATCAAGCATACTCCATTGAGCTAAACATGCCGGATGTGTCCAATAGATAGTCCTTTCTATTGGTAACACTAGATCTTCTACTAGTAACTAAAACCTATCTACCTATAACCAAAACCATAATAGCTAGTGTTGACATCAATGCAAAAACTTCAATGCAACACATAATCAATTCATCCATAATGCCAACATGGTGTTGTAGAGAAAACAAGTGTGCTTAACCGAAACTGCCATCAGGCATTTGTGGATGCTATCATTGGAGTTCATTCCTTCCAGATTGTAGTCTGAATCATATTGTAAGTTAGTGAGACTTCCCTAAGTGTTGCAGCCTTCTAGGCAACTATATTTGAGCAGTGAGCTCTAGGAAGTGTTCCTGAATGCATGTGCATTCCCCATTGTAATGTTTTCACATACTACTGCAGAGTATCATCTTACTATGGGTAGGTTCCCATCGTGGTTTTTCCCTTAACCGGGTTTTCCCCATCCAAAATCTTGGTGTTGTGTGTTGTGCTGTTAATTTTCTTATCTATTATTGCTGTAGTCTATCAATTTATGTTTTGAAGTTTAATTTGTTGAGATCAAGTGAAGACTGATTCACCCCCCTCTTAGTCTTCCTTCTTGATTGCTGCTATCAACTGGTATCAGAGCTATATCCTACCGTAGAATCTTAATCACTTGAGGAGATCTAGGATGGTAGATCAAGGTATTCTTTTCAAGAAGGACAGTCTGAGGTTTGATGGAAGCAACTATATTGTGTGGAAGAGACTGTTGGCAAATGCACACTCCAATGAGAAATTGTAGGTGATTGAAGGTATTGTCATTGATGGCAACCTTACAATAATGTGATACCGATAGGCACCAACACAGGCAGACTCTACACTGACATACATAACACTGACACCGAAAAGGAAGATTACCGGCACCTTGGCCGACAACAATTTTGTATAAACATATTTTGTAATTAATTGTAAAATCTTTTTGTAAGCCGACATGGTAGATTGTAATATGACTCATATATATATGAGATCATTATAGATCATTTAGGATATATTATATGATGCAAAATATGAATAGAAGGTAGCAGACCTAATATGAAAATTATTGGTTAAGGGTTTATGTATGTAGCAGAGCTTAAACCGGTACTGAATCTGGAGTAGGAGATGCTGATTTGAAGCAGTACAAGACATTGGATTTGTATAATCTAATTTTGTAAGTCAATGTGACTTCTTTTGTAATTGAGTAGTGAGCTCTAGGCACTTGGCCTTCCTGCATGTGCAGGCCCCTATTGTAAGTAGTAAGATTCTCTTATTGGTTAGTAAGTGAATATTGTGGGTCACAAATCCCACTGAGGTTTTTCCCACATCGGGTTTCCTCGTTAAAATATTGTGTTATGGTGTTCTTTTCATGTTGTGGTTGTTATTCTTATTTGCTGCATTCTTTCTGGTTTACTGGTACACAATTTTAATATGCTTTTCATGTTATAAGTTAAGAAAATTATTATACCGGTCAGATACTGATTCACCCCCCCCTCTCAGTATCTTTGGGAATCCTAACAGAGATAGATGGAGGTGCATTTGAAATGTCTTGGAGAAGATTATTGGAAGATTACTAAGAATGCCTATGTTGTTCCTCATAATGGACCATCTACTCCTGATGAGGTTAAGGAAGTTGAATATAACATCATAGTGAAGGAAGCATTTCTTAGTGCTTTGACTGATTCTGAAATGACAAATATTAAGGAACTTCAGACTGCACATGAGATCTCAGTGAACCTTGAAATCTTGTATGAAGGTGATAGTCAAGTGAAAGTTGCTAAGTTGCAGAGTTTAAAAGAAAAGTATGAGACATTGAAGATGAGAGATGATGAGAACATACATTCATACATGGCTAAGGTGAATGAGCTTGTCCTTGGTATTAGATCTACCAATGGAAAGATTGAAGAAGATGAGATTGTTGCTAAGGTGCTGAGATATTTTTCTCCTGCTTATAAACATAAGGTTGCCACTATTGATGAAATTTGGAATGTAACTACAGTAACAAGAGATGTGTTGGCTGGAAAACTTGTTGCATTTGAGTTGAGCGAATTTGGAGAAACACATAGAAAGTCGAGGACAACATTCAAAGCAACAAAATTGGTATCTAGTAAGCAAAAATATGATCTTGATGAGTGCAGGATATCCATATATGAAAGAGAAAGAAGAGAGATAACAAAGAAAGAAAGAGAGCTTGATGAGCTTGAAGCACTAATTTCCCGGAGATTGCCTAAAGGTGCCAGTAAGTATGATGGAAATTTGCCCTTGAAATATTTTTCTTGTAATAAGATAAGACATTTTTCTTCTAGATGCTTAGAGAGAATGGCTAAGTATGCCAGACATGATAAGTTTTATAAGCATGATAAGAATGATAGATATGAGAAGCATGAAAAGTATGATAAGCCTTATAAGGTTAATCAAAAGTTCAGGAACCAGAAGAACTGTTATTATGATGCAGATGAAGGTGTTACAGATGATGAATCATAAGGAGATGAAGGTGTGTTTATTGCCATTAAAGAGGATAGACTTGTTCCTATTGATTCCACTAGTTGTTCTATTGAGGAGAAAGCCTTGGCTTCTAAGGTAGAATAAAAGGGTGTATGGGTGATTGACAATGATTGTTCACATCATATGAACGATGATAAAAGCAATATTGTAAACATGGAAAGGTTGTTGGCATTATGTGAACCGGCATGTGGACATAATGACATTGTATGTTGTCATTGATGTCAATATGTTGAAGAGGTATGAACCGACATATGTGAGAACCGGTATAACACTGTGAACCGGCATTTGTGCCAAATTGAAGTGGTGTGCTTGTTCAAGGTGAACTGGCATATGGTTATTGGAACTGGCACATGGAAGTGTTGTATGGCTACCGGTTGGTAGTCTCAACTTCAAGGTTTCTGGTTGAAGTGCTTCAAGCCTATATGGCTCAACCAGTGACATTGTGTGATGAGTTAGCATTGTAATGAAGAACAGATCATGTTGCCACGTCAGCCTTGTGCGCGTGAAGGATCTTGCATAAAGGAGATTGTTCCTATCTACCTTGGGAATGTGCAAAGTCTATAAAACGGTAATAACATGTGATGGGTTATCAACCACCATGAAATCGGTGAAAATGGACAATGGTGAATGTCTTGAGATTGGATCAAGACTGTTGCAATTAATGAAATGTTCTCAATGGTCAGGATTGAACTGTTTGAATTCCTTAACCTAACAGGTTTAGGGTTTAGGGTTTATGCTTCCGACCTAACTATTTTCTATAAGGTCGATGTTGTGACTCTTTCTAGGGTTGTTGGCAAAAGTTGTGTGTGAGTATCCAAGAGAAGGGATATGTGATTCTTGCCAGACCAGAGGGGAGAAGTGATACCTGCAGAGTGTAAGTGCAGAAGGTGAAGAGGAGCTTAAGAAGATCTGCATTGGCATTGAGTGCTGTTACTAGATCATTGTAATACCTGTTGATCTCTAAACACCTCAACAGTTGGAAAATCCCCTAACAGGGTAGCCTTAACCGACTTGCTGTAAATCCCTTAACAGGGTAACTCGAAGTTATTGAGATCTGGAAAGCTAGAGAGCTCTGGAAATCCTTTAGCTATTGAGTTCTTGAAATCCTCTAACAAGGTAACCTTTAACAGGGTTTAACCCTTAATCGGGTATTGTAGCCATCCCTTAACTAGGTGATCTCTAACAGGATCGGTTCCTAGAAGAACCTTTTGTAATGTCTTTAACCGGACAAGGCTCCTAATAGAGTGAACTTCCAAAGAGTTCAAAAATAGCTTGTGGGTATTCATCCCCACTGTGGTTTTTCCTAGTTGGGTTTCCACGTGAAAAATATGTGTGTCATGTGTGATGCTTTGTTATTGCCTACTAAGCATATGATGGTTTTGTTTTTTATGCCCGTCAATAAAACATGTTGAACTAGCTGTTGTGAAGATATGATGATAGATTACCTGTTCATGCATAAGGGTGAAATGGTAGTGTAGTTTTGACTTGAGTGGAAAGCTAAGTGAATAACCGGTTTATGATTGTTTTAGTTGTTCTGGGTTTTACCGGTTGCACTCTGTTTCAAACCGGTGTTACTATTCGCCAGTCATTTGGAGTAATTGCCATTGAACCAGTTTAGGACTATATTTTGTTTGTACTGATTCAGCCCCCCCCCCCCCCCCCCCCTCTCAGTACCAGTTTGGTACTATTCATTCATCATTGAGTTATCAAAGATATGATGGTGGAATAGTTAGATTTGGAGATGGCAAAGCCTGTGTAATCCATGGGAGAGCTTCTATTTCTTTTGATGGTAAGTATAACACTGATGATGTTTTGTATGTTGAAGGTTTGAAACATAGTATTTTGAGTGTTGGACATATGGTTGATAAGGGTTATGATCTACAATTTAAAGATGGTAAATGTAAGATCTTGAATGCCTCCGGTATAGAGATTGAATTTGGAGCTAAGACTAAAGGTAACATTTTTCATTTGAATGTTGGTGAGAAAATTTGTTTGATTACTAAGATAGATGAGAGTTGGTTGTGGAATAGAAGAATGTGTCATGTAAACTTTAATTCATTGATCAAGATAAGTTCTACACAAGCTGTTAGGAATCTGCTTAAGATTGTTAAACCTATTAACCCGATATGTAAGGAATGTTGGTTGGGTAAGTAAACAAGAATTTATTTCAAGAGAAAATGGTATACATTTGATGGATTGTTAGATCTTGTGCACACTGAACTATGTGGACCTATAAATGTTAGAAGTGTGTAGGGTGATAGATACTTTATGGTGCTAATTGATGATTATTCCAGAATGATGTGGGTTGTCTTTTGAATAAAAAATTAGAAGCATTTGATAAATTCAATATATTCAAAGCTAAAGTTGAAACTGAGTCTGGATTAAAGCTAAAGTGTCTGAGATCTGATAGAGGTTGAGAATTCTGTTTCGGTGAGTTCAATTACTTTTGTGAAATGCATGGAATCAGAAGACAACTATTTGCTCCTAAGACCCCACAACAGAATGGGATTGTTGAAAGGAAGAACTGTACTATTTTGGATGTTGCTGTAATACCCTAAAAATGGTCATCTAAACTATGGGCCCCTAATCTTGACAACATCACCAAGGTCATTACCAAAGGCAATTAATTTAATCTTGAGCACACAATTAATTTCTAAAATCACCAATGTCACATGGAAAATTAATCAACCAATATTAATTAAATATTTATTTAATTAATTGATCATTCCAAGTAAATCATTTTTAAACAATTATCCTATTTATTTTATTAAATATCCTAGCATATTTAATGAAATAAATCAATTTGCCATTAAATCATCAAAAAAAGAATTAATTGACAAAAAAAAATTAAAAATTGAGAAAAGAAACCAATTGGAGATAATCTTGAAAAACAAATTAAAAAGTGAAGAAAAATCTCAAAGAAAGCAATTAAAACATTTAAATATCAAAATTGAATGAAATAGAGAATAAATCAGTTTTTTCTGATTTTATCTTAATTTAAGTTCAATTTCCTTTAAAACTGAGAAAAGCAGCCAATCACATCAATTCACCTGGATTGTGTTTCCTCTTGGAAAATCTTGACCGCTCATCATCATTTGATCTTAGCCGTTGGTTTCTTTCTGAATTTTCTATAAATTCAGGCTCTCATCTCTCATTCAAGGATCCTGGAGAATATATTGTTATTATGTTGTTTTTGCTCTAGGTTCATTGAGCTTTTGCATTGAGATATTACATATTAGTTATTGCATCCTTATTAAATCATCTAGCTTAATATTCATTCACAGCTTAAATCATGTTAGATTAATCATGCATATCTAGCTTAAATTTTGCATTCATTTAGCTCAAATTCATGCTCATATAGATTAAAAATCCTTCATTTAGATGTCATCTAGTCACTAGTATTGCATATGAAATCTGAGAGTAAGACTAAACTCGCATCTACTAGAAGGTAATAGGTCACTATTGATTATTGATTTACTAACCATGCATCTAATGATTTAAGTGTTGTGTATTCAACTATAGATACAGATACAAGTCCACTTTTCACACACACATTTTTGGCGCCCATCATGGGGCTCAGAATTCAATCCTTTGGCCTCAAAATCATTTTTTAAAATCTTTCAGGTCTCATCCATACAACCTCTGCAGAATATTGTATGAGTATAATTCCTTCATCGTATGACATTCTGTCAAGACCTATGTTTTATCATGCAAACCAGAAAAGGAGCTCGTACAAGTTTCTGCTCTGATTATTTGACTCTGTGTTTTATCATTCGGGCTTGTAAGAATAGTTGTGTGAAAAGGTATAATCTATCATACGAATTTCTGTTTATCATTTTAAAAACAATATACTTTTTCAGGGTTTTTTCGTGAATTGAATTTAGATTTTGCTAACACTAATGCTAACCCTGGTTTGTCTTTTGTTTTCCTGAGGTTTTTACAACCTAACTAATTTTCTTGCAGAATGTTTGTTAGAGAGTTTATCAATCAAACATACACCTGTCAAAGAATCGAAAACAAAATGACTACTCATCCATTGGTTTTTTAGGCTGCCTAAAGAAAATCAACCAAACCTCATGTATTCTTTATAGTTGCTTTCTTTTAGGCACTTAAATTGCTATCTAGTTAAAGAACAAATATGTCTTCTGTGTTTTCAGAAAAAATAGAGAGGTATGAGAGTTTTCTCTTGTCTTTTATAGACAATCAGAAATCTAGACCCTTAAAGATTTTTCTAAATTTTGAGATTTGTATACCTTTAGCGGACCTGTCACAGTGGGAAAAAGTAATCACCCTATGAGAATGACCCAAGTTAGTACAACTAGACCTGAGCATTCCAACTCACTATAATAAATAGGCCTTTGGTGATTAAAGTCTTAGAGGATGGGATTAATTGAGTTTTCTCTTTGAGATCTCTCATATCGAGTATTTTGTAGGGCCTCGCGGTCTCAATCACGTTTACGTGACTATAGCTTGTTTTGGTACCTTGTCGGGCTATAGGAATCAATCATGCTTACATGACTTTAAGGGGTAATTTCAAATGGAATTCCTAACTAAGAACTATAAGATAGAAGCTACTCGATTCACCTCCGAAAGGGGGATAATCTTTGTGCAAGAGAGATAGTAACTCTTTGAAGACACTTGCCATATCGTGCCCCCATTAGCATTTGGAGTTAGCTAATACGGTATTGAGAATCCATTGCGTGAGACTCAGGGGCCATAATCTAATTAGCTATTGGGTGTGTACCTAAGTCAGCAAGCAAAGGTTTTCTTCTCTAAGACGACTTCCATAGGGTTAGCATGTTGTGATTGAAGTCATTATATATATCTTGCATGTTTTCTGTGTTTTCATCCCTAAAACTGAAGCTAAAAAACTGAAACTAAAACTAAAATACTAAAACTGGAGAAAACAAATCAAACAAATCAACAACTCAGTGATAAACTCAGTCTGTATCCAAAAACTGTCTTTGTCAGTTATTCAAAAACTTTGCTTGTCAGAATTTCATTTCTATCGAGTCCTCTATCATACGAGTCTGCTAAGTTTTTGTCCTGCTACATACCTATTGTCATATGAGTCATCATTGATCTTAAGAGTTTGTCGTCTGGCTTTGTAAAACCTATCATATGA
Source organism: Cryptomeria japonica (assembly GCF_030272615.1). Classification (NCBI taxonomy): domain Eukaryota; kingdom Viridiplantae; phylum Streptophyta; class Pinopsida; order Cupressales; family Cupressaceae; genus Cryptomeria; species Cryptomeria japonica. Next base: position 257,337,010 of record NC_081409.1, on the reverse strand, counting down.
ATCTAAAAAAAACTGTAGTCTGGTCTTTAACAGTCTATCGTACAAATATATATCATAGTCAGTAGATTATCGTCTAGAGTCCGCCCAACTGTCGTACGAAATCAAGTAGCAACTCGTACGAAAAACTATCTTTATCATTTGCTAATAGCTAAACTGTCATCTAGGTCTAAAAAACTCTGTTGTATGAATTCCTGATCTTGTTAGTCAAAATAGTCAAAATTGCCCAGATCAGTTTACATTAAGCATAAAATTGGTTATCATAATTCTGAGCATAAACAATCTCAATAGTGTACCTTGTCATTGTGTTGCATGATTTTGTCAATCATCTTCCAGCTAGTTCAATCAACATCTTATCAAACCTAAGTTAACTTAGATAATGTCTTACACAGGATATATCATTCCTGAAACCAGACCAGATCTTAGTTACTTCTCTCAATCACTACATTAAATGAACAACTAGCTTCAATTTGATCTTGACTTCTGCACCACATCTATCTCTTGGTCCCGTTGATTGTAAATGTCTATTCAAACCAGAAGTTCTCGCAAGAAAGATAACAACGATAAAGGAGTATCCTTCTCATCAAATGACAATCCATTCTTTGTAGAAGAACTTGTCCTAGATAAACCTTCATTGTCACAAATACCAATTTTTGATCTATGAATTTTTGATCAACCCCTATCTCCCACCATGTTTGGAGAAAGGCAAGAAAGACAAGATACTAAACACGATACTTATGATAACTTCAACAACCATGCTACTGATAGTGATTCCTCATCAGGCGAATCTATAGTCTCTGAACCTACAAAAACTGTTATAAATAAATATCTAAATGATAAACATTTCTAAAAAATGATAAAGATCATCAATTCTAGAGAAAAGGAAGAGCATTTTCTAGAGCTAGCAAAGCAAGGCGCTAAACTTCCTATAAATTATGACATTGAAACCCTCATCACCAAAGAGGAAGAGACACCTTTAGTGCTGGTAAATAAACAATTATAAGTGTTACAAACAGAAATCGCAGAACTGAAAAACAAGGATAAAACATCAAAGCAATATTCTCTGGACATGATATGCTCGTTCCCATTTGACAAAAACCTTTACATGCCTCTGTTCCCTTCAAGAGTGGAGATTACTAAGTTTGACAAATATGATGGGAATGTGAATCCTCAGGAGCATGCCAGAGAATTTTGTGCTTTATGTATGGAATTCATGCATGAACAAACATACCTCATGCACCTCTTCCCAAGAAGTTTAGGAGGACAAGCTATGGAATGGTTTTCAAGCGTACCTATGGAAATAATTTTTTTTGAGGAATTAATCCAATTGTTTCTACAACAATACTCCTATAACATTCATGATCTAGTTTCTATGATTGGGCTTTTCAACACTAAACAGAAAATAGGAGAACCTTTTTCCACCTTTCTTCAATGTTGGGGAAAGATGTTCTTTAGATGTTCATGGCCTATTCCAGATTCTGAGAAGATGGATATCTTCGTCAATAACCTGATCCCTAAATTAAAATATAATATCCAAATGCAAGTGTATCCTTCATTCAACAAAATGGTAGATAGTGCCCTCAGAATGGAAGATGTGCTCATAAAGAAAGGAGATATATCACTTTGGAAAGAAACATCACAAGGTTCTAGTTCTAAAGAAAAGAACAAATACTGGAAATACGAAAAAGATAACAACAGAAACATTGTTAATGATGGAGTGGTAGACACTGTTCAAGCAAACTCAAAATCCACAATATTTAACATGGCCAACGACACACAAGCACTCAAAGTGGCTAAAACTGTAGCAGAAAATCCTCCAAAAAAATCAAAAGAATGGTTTAAAGAGAAACCTTGGCTTTCAAAGCCTAAACGTGATTTTAATCCTCTAGATGAATCATATGAATCAACTTTTAAAGCTTTATTGGCAAATGATCTGGTAAAATTGTCAGACAATTCTAGACTATATGATCCAGAAGTTAAACCCAAATGGTGGAGAGAAAATGAATACTGTGAATACCATTGGAACAAGGGTCATACCACAAACAATTGCATGAAGCTCAGACATGAAATTCAAGATCTCATCGACGTTGGCAAAATCATTGTTGGAAATCACATGACTAGTGCTGATCACAAGGCTTTTAAAGATTCCTTAACTGCTTATGAACAAGGTGATTCCTCAAAATCCAAGGGAGTTGCTAAAGTCAATTACACCTACACTAACAATGACAACGCGATCAACATGATTGAATCTTCCCAACCTAAATATTGCAATGTGATCATAATCAAAGATAAACAAAATCAAGCACAAACTGCCAGTGCTGTGACCCGCGCTCAAAAGAAGGTTACTCTCCAAGGAGATAGTTCCTTAATTTCTTCTCAAACAACATCAAACCTACCGACTTCTTCAAACAGAGAAAAAAATACAATCGTGACTAAATCTAAACAACTGGCTTCATCATCCTCTCCTGGTTATAGCATCATAGAACAATTGAAAAGAACTAACACTCAAATCTCCATTTTAGAACTACTTAAGATCTCTTCTTCTCATAGAGAGATCCTACACAAAGCTTTTCTCACTACTAATGTTCCTAAAGATTTAGTTGTAGATCTATTTCAATCTATGGTTGGTCACCTGACTTCGCCTCATTACCTCACTTTCTTTGAAGAAGATGATAACTCACTGAATCACCTGCATAACCAGCCATTACATATCGAAGCTATGATCCATAAACACCGAGTTAAATGTGTTTTGATAGATGAAGGCGCTGGGTTGAATATTTGTACCTACAGTCTACTGACACAGCTAGAATTTTCTAAAAATGTCATTGATTTAACAAAGAAAATAACGATCAAAGCTTATGATGAAGAAGAAAGAACCTCTAAAGGTCTAGTACTATTACCAATCAGGGTAGGACCTGTGGAAAGAGATGTTATTTTTTAGGTCCTTGACCTTCCTCTTTCATACAACATCTTACTGGGCAGGCCATGGATTCACGAAATGAAAGTAGTACCATCTACATATCATCAGTGCTTGAAATTTCCTTACAACGGAGTTGAAGTTAGTGTTCCTGCTGATACAAGATATACCTGTAATGCATTAACACAGAGTGTTGATGCTTTTGTTCCTCATAATAGACCAACCTCTACAGCTGAAAGTTCAGAAACTTTGCTGAAATATTTAGAGAAGAAATTGAAAATCACAAACACTGGCATGAATGGATACAAAATAGAACCCGTACTCTCACTAATGTCTCTTCCTCCATCACAAAGATAGTTGATAAAACCATCTGAGGTTATGAAGCCACAAACTTCAACTCCAAATGTCATTTATGATGGTCTCTTTATACAGTCCTCTACTTCCCTTACAGATGAAATAGAAGAGGACACTATTCTCAGATGGCTTTTCAAAGAAGATAGTACAAACAAAGAAATATGACATTGTGAAATTTACCTGACACAATATGGTCTAGGCTATAAGATTCTTCAATGCATGGGATATTCAGGTACCAGTCCTCTCAGAAAGCATCAAGAAGGTATTGTTGAACCTATTCAGCTACACACTAAGTCTACAAATGATAAAGCTGGACTTGGATACAATCCAAGAAAGTCATCAGATTAGAAACATACTTCTCACCATCAACCTAAGTGGAGGAAAAATATACTACCTTCAACGTCACATGAAATCAATACTCAGCAGAATCAAGAAGAGTATGAAAATGAACAAGAAGAATCGGCAATTAGGAGAGAAGAATTCATTGGCATGCAAGTTCCAATTATATTAGCAATAACACTACAAGGATTAGAAGTCCCAGAGGATATGAGAGAAGAGGTAGAAAGAATTAAAGAATTGTTTGCATCATTGAATATTCTGGTTACATACACAGGTAGACAACAAGTAGATGATTCAGAAACTAACCCGAATGAGTATGAATGAGGTCTAGATCATCTCTCAGATACATCTACTACAGAAACTCCTAAAGAATCCTTTGATATCATAGATGAAACACAAGAGGAAATCCACTTAAAGTTGCAAAAGGAAATAGAGGAAATAGGACTAAAAAGACAAGAAGATTATGAACAATAGCTGAAAGAAGGAAGACAACAAGCAAATTATCCCTCTAATGAGATAGAGCAAATTAGACATGAAACTAAAAAAGAAGAATTAGAAGCTATAGAAGCAGGACCAGTCATCAGTCTAGAGGAAGCTAAATGGAAAAGATGCCAGGGACTAACATAACCATCAAAGTTATGTCAACAGGTGTGTCAAATACAAGTGATCAATGAACCAAATCACGAAGGAGCTTGCAACATCAAAGATGTAGGTATTGACACTATACAAAATTTTACTAAACAACTTGAAGAAGAGTTAGAAACTTCATCTTATGACTCTGATAACTCAGACAGAAGATTTATTTATAACAACAACTATTCAACATCATATTATGACTACTCCATCATGAATGTTGAGATGTTGTTTGCTGACTCTGTTACTATCACACCATAATATGTAGTCCATTCTGAAGTAGGGCATGATGCTAGGAGTAGGTTGGTTGGGTTAGGTCCACTAAATATTAACATGAACTTTGATAATCATGTTGTAATTCTTCCTGGTCTCGAGACACCTACGCAAGGTAGTCTTCTAGAACTCGACTTGTCAGTCTGAAGTTATGATGATAATACCGTGAACTCCCTTGAACCTGTTCAAACTTTATCCTTGATACATCCTGAACTGATTGATTGTACTCTTTACAACCAACCTTTGAATATATCCACCTTCGCCAATGACTACACATTACACTGTTATCTTAATGCAGTTGAACCAATGAACTCTTCCACCAGCAAGAAAAGTGAGAACATGACTGAGATAGAGATCAAGTATCTTAGTCGCAAAAATAAAAATAGAAAAATAAAATTTCTGATGATGAAAACCAAATTGTGGCAATGTCAAAACAAAGAAAAATAAAAATAAAGGACATACCTATTGGCATTTTGATGATGTTTTGATTGTCATTGATGGACACACACTTTCTTGATGTATGAGTTATGCTCAACTAGTAATTGCTACAACTGGTATTGTGTGCTATTGAATATATAGTCTTTAGACTATCGGTGTTTTGCAGAAAATGGTTTACCAGTCACAGATTGCATGAAGACCGCAAGTGGTATGAAGATCCCAAGCGGTTTGAGAAACTCAAGCAGTACGAAGGAATGAAGTGGTAGTTAACTTTTGATCAGAACACTACGATCTACCAATATTCATTTTTGACAACCGGTAATAGGTATATTGTATTAACCGGTGTTACTCTGTGATGAGTTACCAACCGATATTAGTGTAATGTGTGATGAGTTATCATCCACCAACACTTTGGCGGTGATTTTGTGTCATGTTACCAAATGTGTCTAGATGCACTGAACCTAGGAACTTGTAGTCTAATCCTATTGGACCGACATGAAATCAGTTTCCTTTATAAGGACATCATGTCTAGGGTTTGCATGAGAGATGTGTGATATGAGAAACAAAATTGAATAGGTTATGTGCGATTAGTGAAGAGAAGATTAGGTCTGTATGAGGACTTAAAGTGTGAAGATATTGAAGACTGAAGTAATGCTGAAATGCATTAACAATGAGCTATCAAGGATCTAATTAAGCAGACTGTGCTATTAGCTAGATCACTCACTTGTTGATTACCCACATCTTCGACAAGTCTGAAACCCTTAACCAGGTAGGCCCAACAAAGCCTTTGTAAATCCTCTAACAAGGTGGTTCACAACTGTGGATCTGAAATCCCTTATCAAGGTAGTATTTAACAAGACTTATCTCCTAATAGAGATCTAGATTCCTATCAGGATCTGATCTGGTGAAGAGCATTGTATGACCTTAATCAGTTTGGTTTCTATTCTGCAGATCGTTACTTGTGAGTTTCTGCTCACAGTGGTTTTTACCATTTGGGTTTCCACATCAAATATCTTGTGTTATTGTGATTGTGCTCTTGTGGGTGAATGCTTTGTTTTCTATTTGGTTTGCATTTATCTTAACCAATTTATTAGTGAATCTGTTGTATCGGTTATCTGCTAAACTGTATACTAATTCACCCCCCCTCTTAGTATTCATCAATTGGTATCAGAGCCAACCTTTCTATAAGTCTAACCACTTGGAAGGAGATATGGGGGAATACAGTGTGAGGGAACTTACTCATTGTCTCACTCAGATTGAGGGAGCCTATGATGAACTCAAAGTCAAGTATAAAGCCTGTTTGGCCAAAAGAAGAGAGCATGCTGAGAAATTGATGGAACTCACTAAAAATAGCTCTTCATGATGAAGCAGCCATGGATGCCCTAGTTGAAGAAGTTGAAAAACTGAATGAATCTAAAGCCAACTTGAGAAGAGAGTTGGAAGGACTGACTATCAGAATGAGTCAGGAGCTTGAGAACAAGAGGAAAGCTGAAGATCTAGTAAAACACAAAGATCATGAGATCTTCAAGCTGAAGCAAGAAATCAGTACCCTTATCGTCATCTCCAAGAGAGTAAAGTGGAAAAAGAAGAAATGCAAGGTGAACTAAACATGGCTATTTCTGAGAATGCAACCTTGATGGAATCTAATGCTGCTATTTTCAAGGAACTTACTAAGTCAAAGGAGATACTTTCCAAATTCAATCAGAGTATTGCTAAGCTAGAGCAAAAGCTGGAATCGACAAAGCTAGTAAAGAATACCACTAGACTTGGTTTCTCTAGATATGAGGAAGGTGAGACCTCTGGAACAAAAGCTGAAACATCAAAGAAGCAACTGACATCCAAAGGAAAATGTAAGCAAAAATTTAAACCTGTTTGCTTTAATTGTCTCATAGAAGGACATACTGCTAATGTGTGTAGAAGCAAGGCCTACAATAATTTTCCTTATTTTCAAAACAATATGCCTAGATCCAATAGATTCAATGGGAACTATTATGCATGCAACAAGTTTGGGCATAGAGCATTTGAATGCAGGTTAGTTTTGCACAACACTGGGAGATATCCTCCAAGGACTCAAGGAGTTATTCTAGAATTTCCCGTGAATCAAAATCCCAATCGGTACAATACCTATGACCATCGATCAGTTGGTTATCAAGCAGGAACTAGTTGGAAAGCAACCTGTTTGATCTATCATGGTAGTGGTCACACTGCTGCAACATGCAGAAGAAAGAATGGTAGTATGAATAACAGACCATGGAGAACACCTGGAATGGTATGCTATCATTACAACAAACTAGGACACACTGCCAGAACTTTCAGACTGAGAAAGAACCTATCACTCTAGAAGGGAAGATTGATGTTGAAATCGTTCAAATAGAAATGAATAAAACATGGAAAAAGAAATCAGAAAAAGAGTCACAGGATGAACTTGCTTCTGCACCTAGTGTGGAAGTCTCTGAACTGGCAAACTGAGCTTCATAAAAGCTTAGGGGGAACATATCGGTGAAATATTTTCAACCCCTAATTTATATCGGTAAAGACCTTAACTGGTATATGTTACCTGTCAGTCGACAGAAGATCTAAAGTGGTAAAAGGAAAAATTAGGGTTTGTGCCCTAGCCGTGATGCATTTATTATGGTTGGTGAGAGTTTCTTAAAAGGGATTTTTGTCATCATTTTCACTTATCTATTTTTGAAAGAAGAATTTTTCAAGAGCAGAGCAACCAGAGAGATTTGTCTAGCAGTTGACAAAATCTTGTACGAAATCTTGTAACCATCTTCAAGCAATTAGTGAAGAACTCTAAGTAGTGAACTTGCAACCGAAGTGGTGTTTTGTGCGTGACATTGGAAAACCTAAATTCCAATTTGTGAAGGTATTTTCCAAAATTCTCACTTATCATTTGATCATGGCTTCTGCATCGCACTCTAGCTCTAGTGCACCTATAGATTCAGCCAAATTTCTTCAAAAGAAAATGAAATACAATTCCCTATCTCAAATACCCGCTGGAGTTATTGTTGAGGGAGATGTTTCAGGGTATATAGATTGTAAATTGGAAGTCCTAGGATCCCTAGTGATTCATTCCCAACTAAGTTTGTTCTGTGGGGATGACAAGAAGATCAAACCTGAGTATAGTGTCCTTGAGAAGATGAAATTGCACAATGTAGTATATTTTCTAGAAGAGTTCATAGAAGAACATATTCACATCATCCTTAGTAGAGTGCATGGTGACAAGATGTATCTCGAGCAGACCCATGACATAACACTAGAAGAAATTTATGCCATTATCGGTTTCTACAATATTGGAGAGGTACCTGCTCTACGAAAGGTCACCAAAACTGAAATGACAAAGCTCACTAGTTTTGTGAGTGACCAATGGGTGATGACCGCCAACACCATCTTTGATGATCTAGTGACATATGCTTCCATGGTGATTGGTTAATGGATATTTTATGCCAGTAGAATGAATTCTGTCCCCACTACCGCGGTGAATGCCGCTTACAGGATGATCAAGGAAGACACTACATTTGACCTATGTACCTATCTACAAAAGCAATTGCTGTTGAATATGAAGTCTATCAAACATGACAATTCTCTAAGGTTTAGGTTTGGCCAACTTCTGGCCGGTTTATTCTTCTACTTTCAAGGTTATTTCCTTGGAGTAGGTGATGTTTAATGGTCTACTGACCTACCAGTTTCCAGACAGATTAAGGAAACTCTACAAGCAGTAGGAACTAGATATCCTGAGGTTTTTAACAAGTATTTTGATGAATTCAAATGGAAAATGAGCCAGAGAATGAGGTTATTTGATGATATTGTGAAGAAATATGAAGATGACATTTGCTTCACAATAAGGATAGATGATTGCATAATGGAAGCAGTGGAACCAAGAAAGGAAGTAGTTGAACCTATGGGGTATGAAGTAATGAATGACATGTTGATTAGGTATGCCTCTACCCTACTTGCCTCACCATTGGATGCAAAGAAAAAGAGAATCGGTACCTATGAGGAAAGGGTCACACTGGTTGAAGAACCAAAACAAAAAAAGGGTAAAGCAGTACCATTGGTATCTGCACCGGTTACCTCTGCCAGTCCAAAAGTGACCAAGCGGTCACCAGTTAAGAAGAAACCCAAGATTATTCCAGCAAAGGTATTCGAGAGGAAGAGGAAATCCAAAACCCACTCACCAGAGTCAGAGGACACTGAACTGGAGATTCAAACAAAGAAGACAAGGCAATCAAGCAAAAAGCCGAAGTCTACCGGTAATGTTCCTGCAACTTCAGCACTGGTAAATATAGACATTTCCTCTTATAAGCCAATGACACATTGTCAGAGGACACTAAAGAATATTAAGAGGAAAGTGCTTGATGATTTAAAGGAATATTTTGATGATTTTAATGATAATGAGAAAGAGTAGGTAGATTAGGAAGTCATTAAATACTTATGTATTAATGATCGGTCACCATCTAAGATTAGATTGGTTACACCAGATTCTTTGCATAATTCTTTAGATAATAAATGGCACATTGTCATTGAAAGAGAACAGGAAATTAGGGAGAAAGTTTTTGCGCAATAGTTTCCTGATGCTTCAAACTCTGAATTATTTGAAATAATGGATAAGAACAAAGGCATCTTCTTCATGAGAAGGAGAAGACTCGGGCTAGTAGAAGGAAAAACTTCTGAAGTGGAAAAGGATACTCACATACATGTGAAAGCTGCTATCAAAATACATCAAGTATCTGAAGCCGCTAAGAAGATTGAACAAGAACCTAACCTATCATCATGCCAACCAGATGATATATTTGATAGTCAAGGAGAAAGAGTGACAAAACAAATTGACACTATTTATGTTGATGCATTAGATAATGAGGATGTCACTCCTGATAAAGAACAAGTTGAGAAAGAGAAACATGACAAAGAGAAAGCAGAGAAAGAGCAAGAGGAAAAAGAAAGGTAAGAAGAAATCAAGAGGAAAGATTCAAAGAAAAAGAAAGAGGAAGACAAGAGAAAAGAGGAAGAGAAAAAGAAAGAGGAAGATAAGAATAAGGAGGTAGAAAAGAAGAAAGAGGAAGAAAAGAAGAAAGAGGAAGAGAAGAAGAGAGAAGAAAACAAGAAGAAAGAAGAAGAGAAGAGGAAGGAAGAAGAAAGGAAGAAAGAGGAAGAGAAGAGGAAGGAAGAAGAAAGGAAGGAGGAAGAAAAGAAAAAACAAGAAGAGGAGAAAAAGAAGAAAGCAGAGGATAAGAAAAGAGCAGAAGAGGAGGAAGCAAAGAAGAAAAAACAAGCAGAGATCAAAACAAAAGAAGGAGGGAAGACTCCTAAGGCAATCGGTTATCAAACCAAACAGGTTGATACCACCAGTCCTATTGATCTAACTCTTGCAAGTCTGACTCAATCAATAGATGAGTCTGAGCTACTGAGTAGCATCAAACTTGCACAGGAAAGACTAGGAGAATTGTGAAGGAAAAAAGAACATGATGTCATACAAACTGTAGTTGACACCCTTACCAGTCTAATTCCTGGTACCAACCTCCCCAGTACCGATTCCTCTCTCCAAGCTCAAACTTCTTTTTACCATAGTGGAGGACTAGGTACAATGCTTGGAAGATGTTGCTGAAGCAACTATAAATAAGAACCATGAAAAGGCACTCAATACTACCTTAGTCAGGCAAATGAATGAACTGAGGTCACAACTACTGAAACAACAGAATGATATCAGTGTTGCTATGGGTGAAGGTAACTTATTGTTGAGTAAAATCTGCCAACCCCATCTATTTTGTGATGATGTGCTTAAACATAAAGCTAAACTCCAATCAGAGTTACAGGCATATATCAACAATTTCAAGAGGCCATATGATTCACTCACTACCTATGGACAAACCATTCATCATTATCAACATCAGACTGCCAAGATGGACTCAGAGATTAGCAACCGAACTAAAGATTTGCAGGAGCTTCAACTGCTCCTATTACAAAGACTGTAGATTCTTTAGAAATGTTTTCTCAACCTGGAAGCTATCATGGCAAATCAAGAGATGAGTACCATTGATGCAATGGAAGAACTGGTATTCCATATGAAGAATAAAAGTGAGGTTGCTACCTCATTACTTGAGTCATGGACATTGGCCATGAAAACTTTTGTGTAGAACTTTAAATCTGTTTTTGAGAAATTTCACTCCTTATTGTCATGAACATTTACTCTATTTTTATTATATAAGGAAATAGCGGTTCCTTTGCATTACTTTGTCATTGTTGGCAAAGGGGGAGTAGTGTACATTAAAATTTTGGTGAATGATACCATTTCATGTACTTTCATGTTATCATTTTGGGGAGTAGTGTATATGCTTAGGGGGAGTAATTTTGATTAAAGCATTTTTGTTGTAAAAATGCTTAGATGTCAAAATTTTCCTAAGTGTTGCCATCAATGCCAAAGGGGGAGATTGTTGGGATTTTGATAATTTTTTGATTGGCATTGATGGACACACAGTTTCTTGATGTATGAGTTATGCTCAACCGGTAATTGCTACAACCGGTATTGTGTATTATTGAATGCATAGTATTTAGACTATCGGTGTTTTGTAGAAAATGGTTTACCAGTCATAGATTGTATGAAGACCACAAGTGGTATGAAGATCCCAAGTGGTTCGAGGAACTCAAGTGGTACGAAGGAATGAAGTGGTAGTTAACTTTTGATCGAAACACTAGGATCTACTAGTCTTCATTTTTGACAACCGGTAATAGGTATATTGTATTAACCGGTATTACTCTGTGATGAGTTACCAACCAGTATTACTATAATGTGTGATGAGTTATCATCCATTGACACTTTGGCGGTGATTTTGTGTCATGTTACCAAATGTGTCTAGATGCACTGAACCTAGGAACTTGTAGTCTAATCCTATTGGACCAACATGAAATCAATCTCCTTTATAAGGACATCATGTCTAGGGTTTGCATGAGAGATGTGTGATATGAGAGACAAAATTGAAAAGGTTATGTGCGATCAATGAAGAGAATATTAGGTCTGTATGAAGAGTTAAAGTGTGGAGATATTGAACATTGAAGTAATACTAAAATGCATTAACAATGAGCTATCAAGGATCTAATTAAGAAGATTGTGTTATTAGCTAGATCACTCACTTGTTGATTAACCACATCTTCGACAAGTCTGAAACCCTTAACCGGGTAGGCCCAACAAAGCCTTTGTAAATCCTCTAACAAGGTGGTTCACAACTGTGGATCTGAAATCCTTTAACAAGGTAGTCTTTAACAAGACTTATCTCCTAACAAAGATCTAGATTCCTAACAGGATCTATTCTGGTGGAGAACATTGTATGACCTTAACCGATCTGGTTTCTATTCTGCAGATAGTTACTTGTGAGTTTTTGCTCACCGTGGTTTTTCCCATTTGGGTTTTCACATCAAATATCTTGTGTTATGGTGATTGTGCTCTTGTGGGTGAATGCTTTGCTTGCTATTTGGTTTGCATTTATCTTAACCAGTTTATTAGTGAATATGTTGTACCAGTTATCTACTAAACAATTTAAAAGTTTGTTTACAATAATTTTTGGCATACTAATTCACCCTCCCTCTTAGTATTCATCAGTACCTAAGGGTGAGAACCTCTTCAAGGCACCTAAGGGTGAGATACTTGATATGCTGCCAAGTTACTTCCAAGAAAGGTCTTCAATATCGATTGAACCAAATCAACCAGTCAATATTGGAAGTTAAGAGACGCCACATATCATTCATTTATCTCAATCACTATCAACAAAAGAGTTAAAAGATTTCAGCAACCTCTTTTCAAAAAAGAAGATCAACTTTGCATGGACATACTTTGATATGCGAGGACTAGATCCTGATCTCATCATGCATCATCTCTCTATTACACCGAGAGTTAAACTAGTCAAGCAAAAACTTCGTAAATGCATCCTCATGTGGTACTGCTAGTCAAAGCTGAGCTAGAAAAATTGCTAAAAGCTGAATTTATCAGAGCTATAGACTATGCAGAATGGATATCAAACATAGTACCTATATCAAAGGAAGACAAATCTATTAGGGTTTGCACAGACTTCAAGGATCTCAACAAAGCATGTTCGAAAGATGATTTTCTATTTCCCAACATTGATAAGATAGTAGATATGATAGTTGGATATGAGATGTACTCATTAATGGATGGATTCTCTAGTTATAATCAGATCAAGATAGCTCCTGAGGATCAAGAAAAGACAACCTTCACATGTGCATGGGGATCCTTCTGCTAGAATGTCATGCCATTTGCACTAAAGAATGCAAGAGTGACTTACTAAAGAGAAGTAACTACTATCTTCCATGATATGATGCACAAAAACATGGAAGATTATGTTGATGACACCCTAGTAAAAACTATGAAGAGATCAACACATATCCAAGAACTAGGTCTCATACTGGCTAGAATGGAAAGGTTCAAGCTCTGACTAAACCCTAAAAAGTGTGCATTTGGAGTAACATCAGGGAAATTGCTTGGTTATATAATTTCAAAGAAAGGAATAGAGGTTGATCCTGAAAAGGTCCAAGCTTTAATGGAAATGCCTCCGCCCAAGAATATCAGTCAAATGAGAAGTTTACAAGGACGTCTCCAAACAATAAGGCACTTTATATCTCAGCTAGCAGACAAAGCTCACCCCTTCACAAAAGTATTAAGGAAAGGAGTCCAATACAAATGGGATGAAGATTGTGAACAACATCTAAAACAAATCAAAGACTATCTTTCTAATCCACCCATATTGATACCACCAATTCAAGGTAAACCATTGATTCTATACATATCAGCTACCGATACATCACTGGGGGAACTTTTGGCACAACAAGATGAAAATAATAAAGAAAGAGATATATATTATATCAACAAAACCTTGGTGTTTTAGAAAATGAACTATACTATCATAGAAAAGGCTTGTTAGTCTTTACATCATAGAAATTAAGACACTACATGTTAGCACATTCTATTAAGCTAGTGGCTTTTAATTGATCCACTCAAATATCTTCTCAGCAAAGAAACACTTACAAGAAGATTGGCTAAATGGGTCATGGTTCTTACAGAATTTGATATTGAATATGTAGAACGTAAAGCCATCAAAGGACAGGTTATTGCAGATCAACTTGCTGATGCTCCACTTGAAGATAGTCAACCTTTGCATATAGAATTTCCACATGAATCAATCATGCACCTTACTCAACAATCATGGAAGATGTTCTTTGATGGGTCTTTCACTCAACATGGCTCTAGTGCCGAAATACTTTTTATTACTCCTAAAAAATATTCAATCCCAAAAGCTTACAAGATTCTCTTCCCTTGCACAAACAATATTGTAGAATATGAAGCTTTGGTAAATGGGATCAAGTTGGCCATCAAATGAAAGGTTGTTGAATTACACATCTATGAAGATTCTCAACTTATCATCAACCAAATCAATGATATATATCAGACTAGAGATGAGAAACTGATGCCTTATAAGAGAATGGTGGATAACCTCAAGAAATACTTTACCTTTGTATCATTTTAGTAGTTCCCCAGATCAACAAATAGAGCAGCGAATGTAATGGCCACCTTGGCATCTATACTACAACTACAAGAATCTAATTTTTGCTTTGAATTCCTGGTGGAAGAGTTATATTATCCTACTTATGATTCTCTTGAGTCCTAGATGGTATGTTCTATTATTGGACATGACTCATCTCGCTACAACCACATTTACTCTTACCTGTGCGACCAAGTTATCCCTACTAATCTTTCTCGTAATGAGAAAAGGAACCTAATCCAAAATGCTTCATGGTACATTATCATCGCTAACAACCTTTTTAGGCGAGGTTTGGATAGTACTTTTCTTAGAAGTCTAGAAACTGAAGAGTCCCAATGCACCTTATCAGAAATCCATGAAGGTGTTTGTGGATCCCATTTAAACGGTCTAACTTTAGCATAGAAACTACTAAGGGCTGGCTACTACTGGCCAGACATGGAGAAAGATGCTATAAAATTTGCTAAAACTTGTGAGAAGTGTCAGTTACATGGGAAACTTATACGCATTCTAGTAAGGGATCTCATACCCTTTGTTACACATTGGCCCTTTCAACAATGGGCGTTTGATCTCATTGGCCAAATATATCCCACATCATCTAATGGACATAATTTTATTATAACTTCCATTGAGTACTTCACTAAGTGGGTAGAAGCGGTTCCACTCATCAAAGCAACTGATAAACAAGTAGCTCTATTCATCCTTAACTATATCATCTGCAGGTATGGTATACCTTCATCCATTATGATTGACAATGGAGGGAAGTTCAAGAACAAAGATCTAGATGAACTCTATGAAAAATTCAAAATAAAACAACATTGGTCATCCATATACTACCCTCAAGGTAATGGACAAGTCGAAGCATCTAACAAGAATCTGTTGACTATCTTACATAGGACAGTAAATAAAAGTGGAAAGGATTGGCATCTGTAGCTCAATCTTGCCCTGTGGGCTTATAGAACAAGTATTAGAACACATACTGAGGCTACACCTTTTTCTTTGGTGTATGGGTCTGAAGCAGTCTTACCTATTGAGGTGGAAATACCATATTTAAGAGTTTCTTTGTAAGATCTTGTTACTGATGAAGACTATTGAATATCTATATTGTAGGAACTCAAGTTGCTGGATGAACGTCAGCAAGTGGCATTTGATCACTTGAGAGCATATCAAAAGAGAATGTCTAGAGGTTACAATAGAAAGGTTCGACAATGAGAATTTCAGGTTGGTGACCTTGTTTTGAGAGAAAATCCTAAGAATCAACAGTTTTGAGACAACAAAGGGAAGTTTTGACCCAACTAGCTAGGTCCCTACATCGTTACTGTAGTCTTTGGCTCTGGTGCCTATCAACTCTCAACATTGGAAGGAGAACAACTCTGTGAACCGATCAACATAATCCACTTGAAGAAATCCTTCACTTAGTATTCTCTGCTCCAACAACCTATACAACTAAAATGTCCTGAAGAAATTATAAAAAATCATAAAATGTCATGAAGAAATCCCAAAAATCATAAAATGTCTTGATAAAAAAAAAAAGAAAAAAGAAAAAAAGAAATCCTTGCCAAGGAGATGAAAACCTGGTAAACAAGCGCCTCTTGTACTCCAACGCTCCATCTATCAACGCAACATTGGCATTTCTTGTTTTTCATTCCTACTTTCTTGCATCTTTGTTTTCACTTGTACATACCTTTCTAGTCGCTTTTGTGACATTCTGATTATTTTAGAACCCTCATGGCTTGAAACTGATCAATGTCCTAGTCTTAGGATAATCAACTGAGCAATTTACATGTCCTAAGAAGTATCAACCAAGTCATCTTTCAGTTAGTGGTACCCGGTCATCCATTTTGAGTTAGTCACTTGTCTCCTAACTACTAAAGAGTTTTATCACTGAGTACACACGCAAAACAAGACTACTCAAAACAATCACTAAATTGTTTGAGATATGCATGAAATTTTCTTTGTGTTCTATCTTTTACTTTGGCTTTCTCTTATTATTCCCTATGAGTAACTCGAGGAAGTCTATTTTGACTAAGAGGAGCAAGGATTAGGGGCATAATAGTTTTCTTTGTTTTCTACTTGTAGGAATGAATCCGATGATCTGGAAACATCTAATCAGCTGGGTGTCCGTGATAAATGCCTTCACATCAAGGTGAAATCGCCACACATACGTCGACTTTGCTTATTTGTTTTCTACAGGGAGGTTAGAGTCATTTCTTTGTTTGTTGAGGGAATTTCTTTAATGTGCAATCCAGATGAATGTGTAATCTGTCCAAGGATATGAACGAAAAAAGGGTAATTGCGGACAAGATAATTAATATTGCATATGAAAAGAAAGGAACTCTATTTTGCCTGCTCTGTTTGTAAAACACTCAGTGATGAAGATTAAGCACTCCAAATCTAGTGACTAGGTTTAGGTTGCATTCATTCAAAAAATTTATTCTTTTCAGGTGATTTTGACATAATAACAATGATCTCTTTATCTTCTGAATGATAGTTTCAAGCATCATCGTTTCTCAGCTAAGTGGTATCTTTTTCATCCTCATTTCTCTAATTGAGTACTTGTGTATTGAGATGTTAGCTGCATACATGAGCATCTTATATAAATCCATACATTTTATTATCACTTATTTGTATTCATATTATTGCATGAAGAAAAATAAACATTTGCATTATTCATTACTCATTTTCATCCTTTATTTGCATATGAAAAAGAAACAAAAAAAATCCATACACATCTCCATTGCATACATCCATATTGAAAAAAAAATGCATACATATAGAATAAAGCATATAAAAAGACATATCATAATCAATCAACACAAGTATGATGAAATCAAATCAAGATCTCATGTATATTATCATAAAAGTATCAGAGTACAAATGATATTAATTGTCATATACAATGTCTCATCAAAACAAGCATCGAATAAGGCTACAAAAATGGGGCACATAAAAAAATCTAGGAGATATAACACATCTAGCTCTTTGCCTCTCCCTCATCTCCAGGTGGTGGAGGAGGTGGTGCCAGCTGACCGACGTCCTATCTGGGTGCCCTAGCTCCCTCAAATTGAGCCATATACTGTGAATATGGAACAACATTTTGTGCCATTGGGACTGCTACACTATACATGACAACATAATAGGCTACCCGTCTCATCCGATGTAAAACCTCTCACTGGAGAGCATCTCGCTCTGATCTGACCTCATCAAGCTACCGGTCTCACTTTGCAAGATGTTTCTATGCCACTGTCAACTGTGACTACAAACCTGCCAATCTATCCCTTAGAGACCATGTTGCATCCTCTGCCCCTTTCTCTCTCACAGGTTCTCTGCCTCACTCTCCACCTCCCTTCTCATCTCTCCACTGTCTCACCTACCTAGGAGCTTCTCTCTCCTCCTCCTCTCCACCCTTTGTTGTCCTGGTACCTCCAGCCTCAACCCCAATAGATCCTAATGATCCACCCTCCCCTCTCTGTCGTTGTCTCCCTCTAGCTGGTATACTGCTGCTACTAGCGGTATACTGCTGCGACTAGCCCTAGGATCACCTCTTGCTCACCTAGTGCATCCTCTCTCGGACCCTGCACCTATGCTCATCTCTGCACCTATCCTCACCCTTGTACCTAACCTAGTACCTATGCCTGGGTTGGCGCCTCATCCTTGACCTCCTCTATAAGAGGTGAGTGCTCTACAGGATCTGTGAATCTAGGAAACATATGCCTTTGGAACCAATCCCTGTACTGGGGCAATACCCCGCATCCACAACATGCTCCAAGTAATCCTATCTTAGTCACTGTAAACCAACTAGCTCCTACATGCTCAGTGCATAGGATAACATCAGAGCCCATCCTCGTCTCTCCTCATCTCCATATCAGGCATAGGATATAAACTCCTATGTCATACCCCGTGGTCTACCGTACTGCCTCATAACCCTAGAAATTGTGAACTGGTCAATGATGGACACAAACCTACCAATAAGAGGATGCATCATAAACATATCCTTCCTCTGCCCTCTCCAGTCATCCCATAGCTCCAAACCCTTGTACGGTCTCCATACTACCGTGATCAAATCATTAATTTGTTTCCTCCAATAATCGGTCATGCCTAGATGGGGTTGAGTGACATAACCTGAATAGAAATATACAATAGGCTGGTGTGGCTCTCTAGCATCATCTACTATAGGCCTACATACTGGGATGTGCTCACATGCCCATATTTGCAAAACTAAGACTCCTACTGCCATGCTCTTCCCATCCCTATATGCAACCTCAAGCATCTCATGATACATATGGGCTAACAAACAAGATCCCCACACATATTTCTCGGGATGAGTCAGTAGTCTCTCGAGCATCCTAGCCCAACCACATGGAAATCCCTTCTATCCCCTATCTGGCATAACAAAACACCCAATGATACCTACTAACACACATGCTAGCAGAAACTTCTCACTATACCTAGCCATCATAACATCCCATGTAATGGCCCACTCAGGAATAGTCTCATCATGAAATATATGTCTCAAAGCTAAAATACTAGGCTACTGAGAAGAATCATAATCGACCTTGTCACCAGCAAATGGGATCCTGAGAATCCTGTAAACATCCTTAGGTGTGATAGTCATCTCTCCTATAGGTAATTGGAAAGTGTTATGCTCTGAATGAAACTGCTTTGCTAATGCAGTCAACATCCCATGATTTACATGGATATCTGGCATATGCAGAAGGTGTCCAAAACCACACAAATCAATATGCACCGTATCTGCATTCGATAAAACATGAACTAATCCCATCGTAGGTGGATACACACATTGAAACAAGATATCTGGCAACTGAACCTACAAAATCAACCACAAACACTGTCAACACATGATCCAAATTTTTCTACAATATTCTAAACATGCTCACGAAGCCAAATATACAACATACAAAATCAAAATTTGATATTTTGAACCTAAAACATGCTTGCTGTTTTTCATACAAGTTTTCACAGAAGGCTAGAATTTCGTATGAATTAGGATTACAGTTAGTACTATTAGGAACAAGAAGGACAACTGAGAGGGGGGGGGTGAATTAGCTGACAATAAATTACAACCCAAAATGAATTAATTCAACTTAAAACTTAGTGTCGGTAAAACAAACTTAATGCCAGTAAAATAGATTAACAGTTATAGCAGTACCGGTATAACTTAATGCATGAAACAAAAAGAGAAACAACATCCATAACACATGACACATAGATTTTGACATGGAAACCCTGTAAGGGGAAAAACCACGGTGGGATACCTTACCCACAATCAGATGATACTACTGTAGATAGTAAGTGAATACAATAATGGGGTCTACACATGTAGAAAGGCCAACCACCTAGAGCTCATTGCTCAATCATAAAATAGGAGTCACATTGACTAAAATTGGATGGTTAAATCCAATAACAATGTACTGCTTCAGTATAACATCTGCAATGCTAGATTCGGTACTGGTTTAAGCTCTGACCATGAGTTCCAAACATCTTCATAACCTTTCCTTCAACCTTCAGATAATATCTGCGTGATTCGCACAAGGATCTGCTTATTTTCACTCTTCAATGATCTTCAATATTCACACACACTCATAATATGATCTTCAATAAGATCTTATTGTTATTTATACAAAATCCTAAGACCTTATCATAAGGTCGGCTCACTAAAGATATTACATTTAAATCAATTACAAATAAGTCTTGATGCGATACAATATGTTGGTCTGAATACTTTACACATTATCCGATCAATAAACCATTTCCAAAACATGTCGTGCTGATTTGGAACATGATATATTGTACCGGTCCATAACCTAGACCTATTTGCTGGTTAAGGCAAATATGTGAACCCGATTAGACCAATAAGAAAAAAACCAAATGCCAATATCCAATTGATGTCTTTGACATAACCAAATGATCTCCAAATGATAACAAGTCATCATCACTGTAAGTGAACCATATAACCTACCAATGAATGTGCATAAGCCAACATCCATGTTGGGACCACAATGTGTCAGTTCAACAATAAACCAATATAAACAGAGTGCCAAATCAACAATGTAGACCTCCAGAAGGATAAGTGTTGACATCAATGACAAAACCAATGCAACACATGAAAAAGTCATCCATAATACCAACAATGTCCCCCTTTGGCATTGATGGCAACACTAGATGGAAAAACATCTAAGTGCCAAAAACAAAATGCCAAAAACCAACAATCTCCCAAAATAGATTAGTACAAATTTTTGTACCAAAAATAGAAACAATATAACCAAAACCAAAAATGTATCTCTCCCCAAAGTACAATGTTTTTCCATAGATATCTCTCCCCCTTTGACATCAAATGCCAAAGCATTTAAGAATCAAAACATAACATACAACTAACTACTCCCCCTGAGCTGTAGCTCTCCTTCATCAAAGCCGAATTTTTTTTTTCTATTAGTCCATGCCGGTTTGATGTTAATCTTCATCATTTAAGTCTCTACTGATGGGGAAATTACCCCAAGTGGCTCTCTGAGATATTCAAATGTTTCCTTAGGCAAAGGCTTTGTAAAGATATCTGCAATTTTCTCTTTAGTATTCACATAAACCAATCTCACTTCATTTGCTTCAACATTTTCTTTCAGAAAATTTTACTTAATAGAAACATGCTTTGTTTTAGAGTGAAATACCAGATTCTTTGATATATCTATTGCCGTTGAATCATCACAATGAATAATTACCGATTCTTTGCATTTTACCTTGATATCCTTCAACATTTGCTTGATCCATAATACCTGAGTGCAATTAGTTGTTGTTGCAACATATTCTGCTTCTGCTGTAGATAATGATGTACAAGTCTGCTTCTTGCCGATCCATGAAATTAATCTTTTGCCAAGAAAGAATGCACCGCCTGTGGTAATCTTTCTGTCATCTACATCTCCTGCCCAATTTGCATCTGTATATGCACATAACTCAAAATTTTCATCCTTAGGATACCATAAACCAAGATTTACTGTGCCTTGTAGGTACCAAAAAATCCTTTTTACTACACTTTCATGATTTTCTTTAGGATTTCTTTGAAATCTAGATACAATACACACTGCATTCATTATATCAAGTTTGGTTTGAGTCAAATATAGTAATCCTCCAATCATAGATTTGTACCTTGTCAGATTATAGGAGCTGAATCATCCTTTAATGTCAATTTATCTATTGTAGTCATAGGAGTGCTTACTGGTTTGGAGTTTTCCATTCCAAATTTCTTCAAAAGTTCCTTCAAGTATTTTGTTTGACATATGAATATATCTTTATCTGTATGAGAAATCTGCAAACCTAGAAATTTTTTTATCTCTCCAATCATAGACATTTCAAATTCTTTCTTGATCTTGTTACCAAATTCTTTACATAACGCTTCTTTACCTCCAAAAATGATATCATCCACAAATACTTCAATAACCAAAATGTCATCATTGGTAACTTTGTAATACAAATTACTATCAGCATTACGTTCTGTGTATCCAAGCTTTAAAAGATATTTATCTAGTCTAGCATACCAAGCTCTGGGAGCTTGCTTCAATCCATATAAAGCTTTCCTTAACCTGCAAACCATATCCTTAACATCTGTTAATGAAAATCCATTAGGCTATTCGATGTAAACTTCCTCTTCAAGATCTCCATTTGAAAATGCACATTTTACATCCATCTGATAAAATTTATAGTTCTTATGGGTTGCAAATGCAAGAAATAGTCTTACAACTTCAATTTTGGATACCAGTGCAAAAGTTTCATTATAATAAATTCTTTCTTTCTATGAATAACCTTTACAAACAAATCTTGCTTTGTTTCTGATTACTTCACCATCCTCATTAAGTTTATTTCTAAATACCCATTTAGTTCCAATTAAATTTTTGTCTTTAAGCCGGGGAACTAATGTCCAAGTATTATTCTTTTCAATCTGTTCTAATTCATCTTCCATTGCTTTTATCTAATGTTTATCC
This sequence comes from Cryptomeria japonica, assembly GCF_030272615.1. Classification (NCBI taxonomy): domain Eukaryota; kingdom Viridiplantae; phylum Streptophyta; class Pinopsida; order Cupressales; family Cupressaceae; genus Cryptomeria; species Cryptomeria japonica. Next base: position 257,314,520 of record NC_081409.1, on the reverse strand, counting down.
TTACATGCTTCAACAATTGATGCTGGCTCAACTTGAGAAATTAAACACACCTCTTCATTTGCCAATCTTCCTCTTGTCATAACACCTTGATTTTTATTTCCAATTATCTAATTTTCTATATGATTCAATCTTACATACCTGGGTTTATTCTGATTTCTACTTATAGGCTAATGTTCTTCAGTCATAGTTGAGTTCTCTGATGATACCGGTGTGACTGGTTTTTCATTCTATTCCAACACAATCTATGCTAGTTCATTTATAATCATTTCTACTGCCGGTTCTACAGATTTTGAATCTCCTCTAAAATGTTCATCTATTTTCACATTAGTACTTTCAATGATTTTCTGCAATCTTTTATTATAATATCTATATGCCTTGCTTCTAGTTGAATAACCAAGAAATATTCCTTCATCACTTCTAGGATCAAATTTTCCAATAGACTCATCTCTTCTAATATAGCATTTGCTTCCAAATATTCTAAAGTATTTAAGATTTAGAGTATGACCAAACCATAGTTCATAAGGGGTCTTACCGGTTTCACTTTTGATGTGGACTTTGTTGAAAGTATAAACCATTGTATTCACTGCTTCCCTCTAGTATATATGAGGTAGATTTGCTTCCATCATCATGGTTCTTGCTGCATCCAGTATAGTTCTATTTTTCATTTCCAAAACTCTATTCTGCTAGGGTGCCCACGGTGCTGATAGTTGTCTTTCAATTCCATTCTCCTCACATAATGAATTGAATTCCCTAGATGTAAATTCTCCTCCTTGATCAGATCTCAAGCATTTTATTTTCTTCCCGGTTTCATTTTCTACCATTGTCTTGTATATCTTGAATCTTCCAAAAGCTTTTGATTTCTCCCTAAGAAAAGTAACCCAAAACATTCTAAAATAATCATCAATTATTAGCATAAAGTATCTATCACCTTGAAGACTTCTTGTCCTTGCTGGACCACATAAATTAATATGAATTAAATCAAGAATATTATTGGATTTCTCAGAAATGCTCTTAAATGTTGTTCTAACTTTCTTTCTAATTTGACATTCCTTACATATCAGATTATGAGGTTTCACAATCTTAGGTAAATCCCTTACTACCTTAGTTGAACTGATCTTTACAATGTAATCAAAATTCACATGACATAGTCTTTTATGCCATAACCAACTTCCATCAATATGTGCAATCAAACATGTCTTATCACTAGCATTCAAGTGAATGCTATTACCTTTAATCTGATTGCCGGTTGCAATCTCCAATCTAGTTCTATTCATGATTTTGCATTTTCCATTCTTGAATTGTAACTGAAATTATTTTCCCACTAACGGAACAACACTCAAAAGATTATGCTTTAAACCTTCAACATAATAAACATTGTCAGTATTATGCTTACCATCCAAAGATATAGTGCCTCTTCCTTTGATTAAACAAGCTTTTTCATCTCCAAATCTTACTAGACCTCCATGAATATCTTGTAAAGATAAGAATTTGCTTTTATCATTAGTCATATGATGCCAACATCCACTATCAATGATCCATTCATGTTTTTCTTCAATTTTTGTTGCTAATGCTTGCTCTAGCAGTTTGACAATAGGGGCCGGTTGATCTTCTTTTAATGCAACAAATTCCCATCTAGTATTTGCTGGATCTTCATTAGAGTCATCTGTAACACCTTCATCTGCATAGTAACACGACTTATCTCTATTTTTCTTAAATCTGTATCTATGATATTCAGGGTTAGGTTTATATGTTGTTTTTGCTTCCTCTCTTAGTCTTACATGTCTATCAGGACAACTAGAAGCCATATGACCAACTTTATTGCAATTAAAACATTTGAAAGGTGCTTTACCTTCATACTTACTTCCTCCTAGACCTTTAGGCATCTTCCTTGTGAATAGTGCTTCAAGTTCTTCAAGTTCTTCATTTTCTCTTTTGATATCTTCAAGTTCTTTTGTATAAAGTGCTTTCCAATCAGATTTGTCAAATGATGATGATGATGATGCTTTGAAAGCTATATCTAATTTGACTATAGCAACATGACCAAATTCTTCAAGCTCAAATGCTGAAAGTTTTCCAACCAAAGTATCTCTAAAAACTGATGTATTAGGCATTGTTCTCAACTCATTAATAGAAGTCACTTTTATTTTGTAGGTCAGTGGCAAAGCTCTTAAAACTTTAGAAACAATTTCATCTTCACTTAAAGATCCTCCACAACATTGTATTCCTAAAACAATTTCATTAACTCTTTCCATAAATGCAGAAATTCTTTCATCTTCTTCCATTTTTAAATTTTCATACCTGACCCAGTAACATTCCAATTTTGCAATCTTGACAGTGGTATCTCCTTCATTCAATGTTTCCAGTTTATCCCAAATAGCTTTTGTTGTAGATCTATCTGATAATCCCATGATTTACTGATCTGATAATGTGCTTAGAAGTGCTTCTCTTGCTTTGCAATTATTCTCCAAGTCTTTAGCCAATGTTGGTGTATGAGGGTTATTCGAAGTAGGACCAACATAACCATTCTTTGTAACATCCCATATATATCTTCCAATGCATTTCAGATGTGTTTCCATTCTGATCTTCCATATACCATAGTTAGTTCCATCAAGTTTAGGACTGTCCTTCCTAAAAATATTTGCTATCATAGGATCTCCTCAATTTGTTAGGCTTCTGCAAAAACAGGACTAGGCTCTTATACCAATTGTTAGGAACTGGAAGGACAATTGAGAAGGGGGGAGTGAATTAATTGTCGATAAATTACAACCCAAAACCAATTAATTCAACTTAAAACTTAGTGTTGGTAAAATAAACTTAAAGCCGGTAAAACAAATTAACAGTTATAGCAGTACTGGTATAACTTAATGCATGAAACAGAAAGAGAAACAACATCCATAACACATGACACAAATATTTTGACGTGGAAACCCTGTAAGGGGAAAAACCACAGTGGGAAATCTTACCCATAATTAGATGATACTACTGTAGATAGTAAGTGAATACAATAGTGGGGTCAGCGCATGCAGAAAGGCCAACCACCTAGAGCTCACTACTCAATCACAAAATAGGAGTCACACTGACTACAATTGGATGGTTAAATCCAATAACAATGTACTACTTTAGTATAGAATCTGCAATGCTGGATTCAATACTAGTTTAAGCTCTGACCATGAGTGCCAAACACCTTCATAACCTTTCCTTCAACCTTCAGATAATATCTACGTGATTCACACAAGGATCTGCTTATTTTTTCTCTTCAATATTCACACACACTCATAATATGATCTTCAATAAGATCTTACAATAATCTATGCAAAACCCTAAGACCTTATCATAAGGTCGGCTCACTAAAGCTATTACATTTAAATCAATTACAAATAAGTCTCGATGCAATATAATATGTTGGCCTCAATACATTTACACATTATCCAATCAATAAACCATTTCCAAAATGTGTCATGTTGATCTGGAACATGATATGTTGTACCGGTCCATAACTTAGACCTATCTGCCGGTTAAGGCAAATATGTGAACCCGATTAGACCAATAAGAAAAACACCAAATGCAAACATCCAATCCATGTCTTTGACATAACTAAATGATCTCCAAATGATAACAAGTCATCATCACTGTCGGTGAACCATATAACCTGCCAGTGAAGCATATACCAGTGACTGTGCATAAGCCAATATCCATGTCGGGACCACAATGTGTCGGTTCAATAATAAACCAATATAGCCAGAGTGCCAAATCAATAATGTAGACCTCTAGAAGGATAAGTGTTGACATCAATGACAAAACCAATGCAACACATGACAAAGTCATCTATAATACCAACAAGTATGACAAACTAACTCCATACGAAAAACATTAGATATCGCACAACAAAGTGGGCACTCAAGAACAAGTTCATACGAGACATGGGACAACATCGAACGTCAAACCCTATATGCCCATACGATAAACCACAAAAGAGATAGTTTATTGTACAAGAAATGGACTTAAACCGCATGATAAACTATGAGCCATGACTTTACACAACTCAAAAAAGTGGAAAAAATCAATCAAAATTCAAAATTTGAGAACTCAAATAGGCTTAAGATCGATCACTTATTGTTGGGTCGTAGTTCTACGGTCTATTGTGATGTCTCTTGTGCTCAAAATGGTGCTCCTGGATCAGAATGGCCATTTTTCTTCGCAGAGGGCTTTTAAAATTTTAAACTTGGAGAGGTAAAAATGACTTGAAAATGACACATGAACCCCTTATATAGCCAAAACGCTAATTTTTCAACTTGCTCTGATAGACGTAAAATTTGCACCCTAAGCTAAATCGACAGTCTTGATTCCATTTTTGGGATTGAAATCAAAGTCCGAGATAATATTCCTAGTCAATTTTGCACAACTGAAACCACTTAGCGCTTTCATCACCTACTCATTCTCTTCTTCAATTTGTGCTCAATTTCTCATTAATGAACGTTAAATCTCAATTTCATTCTTAAATCAACTCTAATTTTAATCTTCAACATTAATCTTTGTGCTCAAATAACTTATCATTCTCAAATAACTTATCATCGCTAAAAATTGCTTGAAATCACCATGCAACCCTCACTGTCTTTCGATTTCGCTCCCAAGAGGGCATACTCATGACCTCAAAGTTGAATTTATTTCAAAAAATCTTCATTACAAGATGAGCAACTAAGCTTCATCAAATCAATCTCTAGGGGCATATCAGTTTCATCGCTTCATATCAAGCTGATATTGTCTTCATTTGAATTAGTCTCTTAATGTTAATCAGTTGCATCGCTTTTCATCAAGCTGATTGTTCATTTAAACTCAATCAATGGTTTAAAGATTATCTTTGATCACACACTCAATCTAAGCAGGTGTTCAGTTTCATCGCATTGAATCAAGCTGGACAGTTTATCTTCGCTCATTGTGTCTTGATCCATCAAGTTCAAGACCGGTTTTTCTCTTCACTCACTGTGTCTAGTTCAATCAAGTTCTAGATCAATAAGATCTGCTTCTTGATCAATCAAGTTCAAGTTCGGTATCTTTTCTCTTCATCGGTCCTAATTCAATCAAGTTCAAGATTGGTCTCGCTTTAATCAACTCTGTTCAGTTTCATCGCTTCAAAATAAGCTGAATACCTTGCTCTTCATCTAGTTCGTGATCAATCAGGTTCAAAACTAGTATCTCCTAGACATCAACTATTCTTTGAACCAACGCACTGCTCGTACATTAATTCAAAGGGGAAAATGTAATACCCTAAAAGTGGTAATCTAAACCATGGGTCCCTAATCTCGACAACATCACCAAGGTCCTAACCAAAGGCAATTAATTTAATCTTGAGCACATAATTAATTTCTAAAATAACAATGTCACATGGAAAATTAATCAACCAATATTAATTAAATATTTATTTAATTAATTTATCATTCCAAGTAAATCATTTTTAAACAATTATCCTATTTATTTTATTAAATATCTTAGCATATTTAATGAAATAAATTAATTTGCCATTGAATCATCAAAAAAGGAATTAATTGACAAAAAAGAATTAAAAATTGAGAAAAGAAATCAATTGGAGATAATCTTGAAAAACAAATTAAAAAGTGAAGAAAAATCTCAAAGAAAGCAATTAAAACATTTAAATATCTAAATTGAATGAAATAGAGAATAAATAAGTTTTTTCTGATTTTATCTTAATTTTAGTTCAATTTCCTTTAAAACCGAGAAAAGTAGCTAATTAGATCAATTCACCTAGATTGTACTTCCTCTTGGAAAATTTTTACCGCTCATCATCATTTGATCTCAACCATTGGTTTCTTTTTGAATTTTCTATAAATTTAGGCTCTCATCTCTCATTCAAGGATCTTAGAGAATATATTGTTATTATGTTGTTTTTGCTCTAGGTTCATTGAAATTTTGCATTGAGATATTACATATTAGTTATTGCATCCTTATTAAATCATCTATCTTAATATTCATTCATAACTTAAATCATGTTAGATTAATCATGCATATCTAGCTTAAATCTTGCATTCATTCAGCTCAAATTCATGCTCATAAAGATTAAAAATCCTTTGTTTAGATGTCGTCTAGTCACTGGTATTTCATATGAAATTTGAGAGTAAGACTAAACTCGCATCTAGTAGAAGGCAATAGGTCACTTTGTAATGGTTTATCAAGATCACTATTGATTATTTATTTACTAACCATGCATCTAATGACTTAATTGAAGTGTTGTGTATTTAGCTACAGATACAGATACAAGTCCACTTTTCACACACGCAACTGCAAGAACCATGTTGATTGAAGGAAATGTTCCAAAGGTATACTAGAGAGAAGCCATTATCATTGCAGTCTCTACATTCAATAGAGTTCATATCAAAGGAGATACTGGTAAGACCCATTATGAGCTTTGGTTTGGTCATGTTCCTATTGTAAAATATTTCAAAGTTTTTGGTAGCAAATGCTATATCAAGAGAGACGAGGATATTGGAAAGTTTGATGCTAGATGTGATGAAGGTATCTTTTTGGGATATTCTACAAATAGAAAAGCCTATCGGTGTTGTGAAGGTGGATGAAAACCTTGGGAAGGATATCAGAGCTTATGATGATGGTCAACATGTTGTTTTAGCTTCTATTCAGCCTTAAGAGCCTAAGAAAAATGATCTGGTAGAAACTATAAATCCGGATATTGCTGCTACTGGTGATGATGTGCAGGAACTTGAGGATTAGAATAATCAGAAGACTTTGAGGTATGTCAGACTAAATCATTCTGAGAATCAGATTATTGGTGATAAGAATAAAGGTGTGATGACTAGAAGAATGTTAGCTATAGAAGAAGTATGTTTGATTTCTAAAGTTGAACCTAAAGATGTTGTTGAAGCCTGTAAAGATGATAACTAGGTAAGATCTAAGGAAGAAGAGTTAGATTAGATTGAAAATAACAACACTTGGGAACTTGTGCCTAGAATTAAGGATAAAAATGTTATTGGTACTAAATGGGATTTTAGGAACAAATTGAATGAAGCCAGTGAAGTAGTCAGAAATAAGGCAAACTAGTCTACAAAGGATATTCACAGCAAGAAGGGATTGATTATGAAGAAAATTTTACCCTGGTTGCCAAAACTGAAGCTATTAGATTGTTGCTTGCTTATGTTGTTTATAAAGATTTCAAGGTATATTAGATGGATGTCAAATCTACATTTTTGAATGGTGATCTAGAAGAAAAAGTTACATTGAACAACCTGATGGATTTTCATTGTTAGATTATGGAGACATGGTATGTAAGTTGAAGAAAACACTTTATGAATTTAAACAAGCTCCTAGAGCCTGATATACTACATTAGACAAGTACTTGTTAAAATTGAGATTTATCAAAGGTCCTGTTGATAGTAATCTGTACTTTAAGATTAAAAGTGATAGCATTTTAATTGTTGAAGTCTTTGTTGATGACATTATCTTTGGTGGTGGTGATGATATGAGTATGAAGTTTTCTAGTGATATGCAAAAATAATTTGAGATGTCTATGATTGGTGAGATGAAATTTTTCTTAGGTTTACAGATTGCATAGACAAGAAAAGGTATCTTTATATCTCAAACGAAGCATGTGAAGGAATTATTAAAGAAGTTTAGATTAGATGATTCCAAACTGGTTGGAACTCCTATGGTGACTACTTGTAAGTTGTCTAAAAATGATGAATCTCCAAAAGATAATTAGAGTTTGTACCAATATATGTTTAGTGGACTTCTATATCTTACTTAGACTAGACCTGACATTATGCATGCTGTGTGTATGGCTACTAGATATCAAGTTGATCTGAAGGAGAGTCATGTCACTATTGTTAAAAGAATATTTAGATATCTAAAGGGAACTGAGGATTATGGTTTATGGTATCCAAAGAATGATGATTTCATGTTGTGTTCTTACACCGATGCAGATTGGGCTGGTGATGTTGATGACCAAAAGAGTATTACCCATGGAGAATTCTTTTTAGGTAAAAAATTTGTCTCATGGGCTAGCAAGAAACAAGATTTAGTATCTTTATCTACTGCTGAAGCTTAGTACATTGTTGTTGCTAGTAATTGCACTCATATAGTTTGGATGAAGTAAATGTGGAAAGATATCAGAGTTATTTATGATGTGGCTATTGTTATATATAGTGATAATTCCAGTGCTATAAACATGTCAAAAAATCCAGTGCAACATTCAAAGACTATGCATATATCAATTAAATATAACTACTTGACAGAGAAGTCAGTGAACAAAAGGTGAAGCTGGAATATGTATCTACTAAGGAACAAATTGCTGATATTTTCACTGTCTTTGCTTGCAGATACATTTGCCTATTTGAGAGACAGGTTAGGGGTATCCACCCCTCTCAATGAGAATTATATGCATTGAGTGACATTGAGCCGGTGGAATTCAGAGCCATATTCTTCTATCCAGATTCATGAGTTGGTGTTGCTCCTCTGTTGGAGTACTCTGTTGATTTGGTTGTGTATCCCAGAGAGAGATTCATGATTCTATATTGAGAGTTTGATTTTCTATTTTGGAGATCTTTGGAATTTTTATCAAAGGGGGAGAGAGATCATGTGAAAAACTTCTTTATCTATCTTGATCTTAGGGAAAGTTTGCTGGTGATATCTTCTTTTTTGCATTGACTATTTTTTATATTCATATGTTGCCATCAATGCCAAAGGGGGAGATTGTTGGATTAATGGGGAGATTGTTGGATTTGGTTGATCATTGCTATTGCTAGGATATGTCATTGTCATTAATGTCAACATACTCCTATGGTATATTCTGGTGAGTTTGGGAAGGGTTTTTGATCCAGTTTTGTAGTTTGGTTTTTCTGATCATTGTTTTGCAGAATCTGGTATTTCCTCTGGTATATTCGGGCATGATCAGATCTTGTGCAGAGACTTTGGATTATTATTTGGGATGATATTGTGTATGTTCATTTTCGATGGTTCGTGATTTGGTGCTCCGCAAGTTATCTTTCCTTGTGACAATTGCTGATTGGTGTGTTCTTGAGCTTTGAGATGTTGACCAATGAAGATTTGAAAAGAGGTGTTGGTGCAACTATTCCGGATGATTCTAACATGTTTTCTGGTGTTTCCTAATTATGTCCTATTTTTTTTGGCAATCCACATTGATCATTGTGTGAGCTGTGGTGATTTTTATGAACCGATGATGATTTTCATATTATGCGGTATTTTTGGTGGTGTAGCATGTTGCTGTTGATCTTGGTGGGAATTTCAGGGATGTAATCATTTGGGAATTTGAATTAGGTCCATGCTATGTAATGTAAATCATAATATTCATCCGGTGGTTGATCTTTGTATCGTGCAATGTAATTTTGGTAATTGTGAGTTGAGGGTTGAGGGTTTAGCCAACCTTGTTATCAAGGTTGATGATTTTTATATATGGGTCAGATGCTTAGGTAATTTAGGTGCTGGTATTATCTCTGCATTATCCAAGAGAGGTAATTGTGCAAACTATAGGGTTATCATTCGATGAAGTGATGAGGTGAGATTGGTGTTGCAGAGCAGACGGCTGTGCTTAACCAGAACTATCATCAGGCATTTGTAGATGATATCATTGTAGTTGATTCCTTCTAGATTGTAGTTTGAATCATATTGTAAGTCAATGCGACTTCCCTGAGGTTTGTAGCCTTTTGGGCAACTATATTTGAGCATTGAGCTCTAGGCAGTGTGCCTGAATGCATGTGCATTCCCCATTATAATATTTTCACATACTACTGCATAGTATCATCTTACTATGGGTAGGTTCCCACCATGGTTTTTCCCTTAACTGGGTTTTCCATGTCAAAAATCTTGGTGTTGTGTGTTGTGCTGTTAATTTTCTTATTTGTTATTGTTGCAGTCTATCAGTTTATGTTTTGAAGTTTAATTTGATGAGATCTAGTGAAGACTAATTCACCCCCCCTCTCAGTCTTCTTTCTTGATTGCTGCTATCACTATCAACTATCCATAACCACCTTGGATGATTGACCATCTTCTTATCCCTCCAAACCATTATCTCTCCATGCTTCTCCTTATAGGTCCCAATCCTTATCACTCCATGAGTCCTATTCAAACACATAAGGCATTCAATGGATCCTACTGACTGTCTTTGACTGCATTCTTTCTCCTTCTATCTATGGCACCAGTAGTAACTCAACCTCTTGTCTTCTCTCTCTATCAAAACCAACTGAACCCGTGTGCTCCTATGTGGGTGGCCAAGTCACCACCAAAGCATGTCCATCCATTGAGCGATCTAGCACTAACACCTCAAAGTTTGGTTTCATGGGAGACGTGCCACCACCAAGGCCTGCAAGGTATGCAATTCGAGCCAGTGACCACCCTATTCTAGGGCTCGTGACCAACTGTCACGCTGCGGGGTGAACCCTTGCAAAAAAAAAGGTACTTACTTGCCCTTTTTTTAATTAAAATATCCTTTTGCAACAGTTTTTAAATCAATGACAAAAAATTTAAAAAATCAAATATCCTTGTACCTCATAAAGCATTCCAATAAAAAAATCACCCAAATATTTGTTGATGTGCGATTTTGATAATTTGATAGGTGATCTTAAGGTTTTTGGGTCTTTTGAGTGTGATAGTGACCTTCGTTTTATGCCAAAATGCCCAAATTTATTAGCTACCCTAAGATTTTTTCTCAATTTTTGTGCCCTTAGCCAAATTGGCTTGATTTTTCAACTACTCAGTTTTTGATGAAGTGACAACCAATCTTGGAGTTGTTTGATGCTATAGATGCACTGACAATCTTTGCTTGAGCCTTAAGTGCATATAAAGTTCACCTCAAATTTGATCCCTCAAGCATGCAAATAGGAGCTTGACAATTGCACTTTGATACCATGTTGAAGTTGATGATCAACCATAGGAGACACAAATCATCTACAAGAAAAACACCTGTCATGCAAAAGAGATCAAGAAAAGATTGTATCCTCTATAACAACGAGAGAATTCTGTATAATTACACAAAAGAATTGAATATTCAATATTGAAGGTACAATTACAATGAATGAAAGACTTTCTTTATAGAAAGTAAGAGATGCCCTAATCCTAAAATTAGAAGAGCTAAATTAATGAAAAGTAGGAGCTAAATTAAGCTCAACTACAAGTTATAAAAGCTAACTAGAAGTGCCTCTAAGTCAACTTAGACTAAAAAAGTGTAACACTTAGATAAAATAAACCACCTAAGTTTAGCTTAAGTGAAAAACTAATAAAATGACCTAATTAATAAATAATTATATAATTGTCATAAACTTACTCCAATAACTTGAACATAATTCTTATTCTTTGTGGACATTGCACTCTTGTCTTTTTAGGACCTTGGTGTTGTAGCTGATGTGGTTGGTCAATGTAGTTGGCTGACAACATGAATGTTTGTCAGAATTGGTTTGAGAAATGCTCCACATATCTCTGCATTGATGTTTTAGGTGCTACAACTTGGCAGAAATTTCTATAACATCTATTCTATATCTTAGTTCAATTTTAAGAGGTTGGCGTGGTCTGCAAGTAAGGATATTAACATTCTTTGTATGACTAGCTCTTTGAAATGAAGTCTTTTGCATCTATTGTGATATGTCCTTATGATCTAAATGTGGAAAGAAAAAAGAAGGATTTGAGAACAAGGTTAGTGAATGTAGTTGGTTGACAACATGGCTGTTTTCCAGAATTGGTTCAAATAATGCTCTACATTTCTCCGCATTGATGTTTTAGGTGCTATAGCTTGGTAGACATTTCTATAATGTTTGTTTTGTGTCTTGGTTTAATTTTAAGAAGCGAGTGTGGTCTACAATTAATGATAATAATGTTCTGTGTTTGACTAGCTCTTTGGAATGAAGTGTTTTCCATCCATTGTATTATGCTCGTATAATCTAAATGTGGAAAGAAGAAAGAAGGATTTGAAAACAAGGTTGGTGAATGTAGTTGGCTGACAACATGGTTGTTTGTCAGAATTGGTTCAAAAAATACTCTGTATTTCTCAATATTGATGTTTTAGGTGTTGCAACTTCATATAAATTTTTATAATATTCATACTACATCTCAATTTAATTTTAAGAAGTTGGTGTGGTCTGCAAGTAATGATAATAATGTTCTATGTATGGCTGCCCCTCTAGAATGAAGTGTTTTGCATTAGTTGTGCTATGCACATATAATCGAAATGTGGAAAGAAGAAATAATGATTTGAAAATAAATTTGGATATTCAAGGAACATTCTGGTATGCTCTACCCATGATCCCACAATACTAGGTTACACTTTTTGGTACATCTTGATTTTTGCTAAAATCATACATTTTTTAGAAAATATAATGATTTAAGATTTAAGAGGTCCCATTTGAAGTAATTAATTGAAGAGAGTTAGATCAAAGGCTCTTGGATCAAAATTTCTTGGAGATAACCTCTTTACTTCTAAATCATACCCGCAATGGAGTCTCCTTCGCACCTATCAAAATGCTGATAAAAAAAAACTTTTACATTAGCTTTTGGGGGGCTCAAATGAATTCATTTAGAAGTTTAAAAAAAAAAGTATTCAGTCCTTATTATAAGCTTTCCAAATAGTAAATTTTATTATATATCTAATTTCATTAATATATTTATGTTTTATTTCTTATGAATGTATGTTTTTCATCGAACATTAAAAGGTTTATGTTTCACACATGTGGAAAATTTTAAAAATAGAGAAAAAAAAACTGTAAAAAATATATTTTCCCTAGGTATTGATATCCTCATTTCAACACAAAAAGAAGTAAATTCAAATGCATACAAAAAAACTTATGCATTATGGAATACACCTCTATATTATAATTACTCTATTATATATATATATATATTTCTAACAAAAATTATGAAAAAATATCCAAATTCACTAGATATTGGTACATGACAATTCTATATTTCTAAAATTAGAATTTCCTTCTTTCTATAAAAAATGTTATGCATTACCAAATAAATGTCACTTCTAAAAAATGTTGATTACTATACATATTGAGGTATTAAAAGTTACATAACAATATGGACAATTAATTTCTAAAATAAAAAATCTCACAAATTAGTAGTTTACTTCATCTTTAAATTCTTAATGGTTTAGCTGCTATAGGTTTTAGAAAGTAAAAATTTGATGCAAAATGCTAATTCCAGTGTGAAGTTTGGCCAAAAAGTGTAACCCAGTATTATGGGATCACCACCACATGATGTTGGATGATCTATTTGATGGTACATTGTGATCAAAATATGTGTTTTAAGGTAACAACTTTGGTCCAATCATCAGGAATTGTTATTCAACTTGTGGTGAATCCTTGGGTGTCTCTGCTTACCTTGAATATTGTATTTCATTATTTTTGGGTCCTACCTTGACATGTGGGGATCTGCATTGGGCTTTTTCATCTGGAAGATATGTTTTGGATCGATTAGTGGTGTGCTGCTTGGTATATCTACATGCTAACTTGTTGATGACCTTGGAGGATGTGTGATAGCATGAGAATTATTTTAAACTACTTAGAAATAAGTTGTATTATTTTTTTAGGTCCTCTCTATCTCGTTCATTAGACATCTTTCACCGTAGTTATGTTTTGTTGGTCGACTTGATAGGATCTATGTTTTTCTTCTACTCTTGTTGAGTGAGTTGATGTTTGCAATGAGGAAGATAGTATATATATAAGATCAAATTCATGTTGATGGCATTGATGTGTATGTGGATCAATGTGTGTATGTTGTGCTTACATAATCATAACATTTGTAGAGTTAGTGATGTGAAGTTGTGATAGAAAAAACAAGTGGTGATTGCAGTGAAGTTGATTGCTTGCGACATAGACTCAAGGACAAATTCATAATTGGAGATTGTGGGAGGTAATGTTGTCGAAGACCTATTAATTATTGATTCATATATTCATTTGCCTTGCTTGGAGGTAGTGAGTCTTCTTAGAAAGTTTTGTATCTTTCCAGGAGGCATTGAGTCTCAGCTTGCAAGTCTCTTGTATCCTGTCCTGGGATAATGCATCTCAACCTGCAAGTTCTTCAGGGAGTAGTTTGCTTCCTTAGCAGTGAGCCTAAAACAAAATTTAAATATTTTCATATATTGTGAGTTGATTCTCACCATTGTTTTTCCACATAAATATGGTGTTCTCTTATGCATGGTGATTCATTATTTATATATTTCATTGCTTCTAATATGGTTAAGATTAAATTGATAGTGAATTGTGAAATAAAACTTAAGTATTTGGTATAGATTGATTCACCCCCCTTCTTAGTCCTAAGGTATTATCAACAATTGGTATCAGAACCAAGTTCCTCTAGAAGAAGCTTAACTTCTTGAGGTAGGTCTGGGATGACACAAGATGGATCTTACAAGATTCTAAAGTTTGATCACACAAGCTACTCCTTTTGGAAGATGAGAATGGAATCATATTTGAACTCTATGGGATTTAAAATTTGGAATTGTGTTGTAGATGGTTATACTCCTCACTCTATTCCACCTTCTACTTAAGATGAGATCAAAATGCATGATAAGGGAAGGCTATGAATGCAATCATAAGTGGTTTGTCTGATAAAAAACTCTTGAAGGTGATGGATTGCAAACCTGCGAAGGATGTATGGGAGAAATTTAGCAACATATATGAAGGAGACAAGAAGATAAAGTAAGTCAAGTTGTAGAACCTCAAAAGTAGATTTGAGAATTTAAAGAGTCTTGAAGATGAAAGTATGGATAGATACATACATAGGTAATTGAATTGACTAGTGGAATCAAAGGTGTTAGTGGTAAATTGGATGAAGATGAAGTAGTAAAGAAGGTACTCAGAACTCTCCCTAAATCTTTTATTTCTAAGGTGTATGCCATTGAAGAGAGTAGGGATGTAGACACATATACAATGGATCAACTCTATGGAGAACTCACTACCTTTAAAATGAGACATATTGAACTAAAAAATTCTAAGAAGGAAGCTTCTTCAAAGCCAATAATAGAATCGAAGACATTGATGATTGTGATGGTGAATTTGATAATGTAGAAGCAAACTTTGTACAAAGATTGAAGAAAGGGATTGGAAAATATGAAGATAAGTTACCTTGTGAATTCTTTAGTTGTGAAATTATTGGTCATTAGGCATCTAAATGTACTTTAAAAGAAGATAAAAATAGAAGATGAGAATATAGAAACAAAAGAGAAGAATATAGAGAGAAAAGGCATGCCTAAAATGGGTTTCTACTCTAAAGAATGATACTTCTCTGAAGATGAGGGTTGTGAAGATTCAAATGATGAGGTACTATTTATGGAAATAAAAGTTGACAATGTTGGAAAATGTAAAGAGTTTGGTTTCCTACATACCAATGAAAATAATGAAATATTCTTGATTGTCTGGACTTCTATTCATGCAAAACAAGAAGAAAATGCTTGGGTGCTTGATAATGGCTATTCCAATCACACACTCAATGATAGAAGAAAATTTATCCATATTAAAGAATGGGATGGTGGATAAATTAAGTTTGGTGGAGAAGAAACTACTCAAATCTATGGAAAGGGTATTGTTACATTGATGGAAAGCACAAAATAGAGGATGTTATCTATATTGAGAGATTAATTTTTTTTTCTTAGCGTTAGTTAGATGTGCAATAAAGGATCTAAACTTATATTTCATGAGAGTGGTTGTGAAATCAAAGGAGGTAGCTCTAGAAGACTGGTTGTAGAAGGAACTATTGGATATATCTATCAACTAAGGGAGGCCAACTCCTTCATAGCTTTAAACATAACAACTCAAGAAAATCATGTGGAAACTAAATTGATAAAATTTTAGAAGGATTATTGCAAAGTTGATGATTGAGATAGTGATGATATGTCTGATATCAATCCATATGGCCATGAAATAAAATTTGAAGGAAAAATTTGGTCTTCTCTTGATGACCTGGCTATTGCAAGGATTTAATATGAAGAGTACATGATAATACTCAAAAAGGAAGAGGATGAGATTATCAAGCTAAAATCTGAGATTAAAGGAAGCAAAGAATATGAGGAGAAACTCAGAAGAGACAAAGTAAAAATTCAAATTAAAGAAGACAAGATGATTATTGATTGTTTAGTCTCCAAGCTTCATGTCAAAAACACTGAATGCACTAATCTTGAGCAAGAAAATTGTATTTTAAAGAGAGAATTGGAAGAGGTCAAAAATACTAATATACTTGAAAAAAATGATCTTATTGTTGAAAAAGAGGAATACTCTAAAACAAATATGGATGATAGAAAGAGCAAGGAAGAGAAGACACATGATTAATTTAAGAAGACAAATACAAAGGAAAATAAGCTTAGAAAAATCTAAAGCCAAAAGAGGAACTTCCAAAGATATACTCCTAATCAAACTTCTTCAACTAGGTATTCTTAGTCTTTCAATGATAATTGTTGTTACTGTAAAAAGAATGGTCATAAGGATATTGAATGTAGAAGCAAGATGGGGATGAGTTCAGTTAATGTTGCAAGGTATAATATTATGAATTCTTAGTAATTTCAGGGTTAGTGCTATGTTTGTAATAAGTTTGGTCACAAGGAAAATAATTGTAGAAGTAAAATAAGAAATAATTACACAACCTCCTATTCTTTCAATGGATACTGCCACACATGCAAATATTTGGTCATAAGGCTACAAATCGTAGATCTAATATGGAAAGTAATTATGCCTCACAACATAGTATCACTTGCTATAATTGCAAAAAACCAAGACACATTGATAGATTTTGTAGAGGGAAATGCTTCTCTTTGATATAGCATCATGAAGTGATGTTATATCAAAGAAGAATAAAACATAGTGGAAGAAAAGGATAAGGACTAGTCACCTGATGCCCCATTCATAAGAAAATGATGAGGAGGAAGGATGATGAGGAAGTAGCTGTATGCCCCCTTGAGAGGACATGTAGGTTCGAAGAACACAGGTGTGCTATCGAAATGGATAAGAAGACGAGGTGATAAAAGAATGAGAATGATGAAGAGGGAAAGAGGAATGGATGGATTGGACACTTGTGAATGAAATGAAATAAATAAATTATAAATGGATAGGATTTCTTGTTGAGAAAATATAGAGAAAAAACCTAGGTTTGATATTGCCATGGATAGTTGACACCACTGATTATAAGAACCAGGATGATATGAAGATCCGAGGCGTGGACTGACTCTCAGTCAAATAGGTATGCCTTGCACACAATCATGCAACTATTGATAAACATTAATTCAGGGTTGCCGGTTCATACAGGGATAACCTTCAAACACACCATACCATGAAAACTATGCCTTATTATACACCAGCAGAGACATACCAAGATATAGGATGATGAAGGCATTCATGTGCAAGTATAGTCCTGGGACACAAGGTGAACATTAAAGAGAAAAGATCAAGCGTGCAAACAACATGCAAATGACCAACTAGCATCTCTTGCCAAGAGTAGGAAAGGGATTTGGATAAACTAACGAACTAGGGAAGGATGCATCCTGATGCACAAGTGATGGATTTGGATACAGGTTGATGATTGGCAAAAGGCAAGTTGGATGTGCAAGGTCTGCAGATGAGAGGATTGCCACTTGGATTTGATTAGCACAGTATGGATGACTGTCTAGATTAGGTGCAAGCTAGTGTAAGCTTAGGCAGATGGGAAAAGCTCAGTTTGATGTATTAGATAGGATGGAAGAAGGATAAATGAATGAGTAGAATTGGATTGGGGATGAGATTAATGATTGACTTGGAAGAGATTGGATAATATGATTGGATGAGATAGGATTGGATTAAAAGTATAATTGGATAGAATGGGGTGGATTGATGGATATAGGATAGATGGATTGGAACCAATGACAAGGGAGAACCAAGGATTGGTAAGAGAATGGATGGATGGGGAGATGTTGTTTGGATATGAGATAGATGGATTGAGTGGATGGATATGGATGGGATATGGAGGAATAAAGGATGGAGGGTAGGATGATGGAGACCCAAGGACTATGGTGCAAAGGAGGGAAATGCCCCACTAAGAGTAGTGGAATGAAGGATAGGAAAGATGGTGGATAATAATGTATAAGTGGAAGGATAATGTGTAATTGATATGGATGGTAGAGGATTTAAGGCTTGTATTTTCCAAAGCATGCATGCATATTATTTTTCCTTTAAAATGATCAAGACCAAGGATAAGAATGGAAGATTGCATTTGGATAGGGTGAGGGATATGAGATGAAGGATATAGATAGGATAGTCAAGATCAAATATAGGAAAGGAGGGTGGACTTAGATAGGATGCAGATAGAAGATAAGGAATGTGGATGGTAGGATTGCATGGATGAAGCTTGCCCTTGAGTGTAGAGTGCAAGAGAATGAGGGGATTACACATGATGCTTGTTTGCCAAGTTTTCATCATGGTACTAACCCAAGGTGCCATAAGAAGTGATTTTCACCATTGGATGAAATGATTTTTCTTTAACTTTTCTAATTTTTTCATTTTTTGCTTTTTTTTTTTTTGTATTTTTCTTGATTTTTCGATTTTATTTTCTTTTGTATTTTTCTTGATTTTTTAAAGTTTTTGGAATAGTTTGGGTGGATAAGGATGATGATAAGTGGATATGGAAGATAGTGGATGCATGAAGGAGGAAGGGAGGACTCAAGATTCTAGTTCCATGGATGGTATCCTTTAGTATTTCTTTGAACTGGAGGTCTGCTCATAGATGTTGGTAAAAATAATTGAGGAGATGAAATGGATAGGGGATGGAAGATGAGGATTTGCAAAGAATTGGACTAATGGAATGGTATAGTGAAAAATAGATGGTCAATAATGGATTGGGATTTGAAAATTTTGTAGAAGATCAACATTGGCACACACCTTGAAGGGTGGTGGAGTAGTGGAGGAGAGGGTTTTGAATTAGGTGGAGGATAAAGTGTGGATTTTAGGACATGAAGACACAAAATAGAAGAAGGGGACGATGGAGTTGGGATGTTGGATTTTGGGACGTAAGGACCCAAAATGGATTTGGAAGATGCAGGAGTGTTAGATGAAGGATTGGAGGACTTATGAATGGATGGAGCTTTTGGATTAGCAAGTTTGGATGCCAATTTTGATTGTTCTGCTTCTAGAAGTATCTTAGGAATCCACATAGTTTTTTATTTTTTATTTTGGGGCCTTTGTGGCCTTTTGGCTTTCTTTCAGATCATATTTTTCTTTTGAGCATGTTGTTAAGAGGGGACATGTTCATCCTTTGATTTTTGTGGATTTTGAGCTTTTTACTTTTTAGATTGGGCATCCAATTTACTTCCAATAGCAATGGGATGGGTGCATGAGGATAAGGGGTTGATGGATTTTATGGATGGGATGGTGGAGGGATAATGTTGGGAGGGATTCAATGATGTGTGCCTTTGTTGATCTTTCTTAGGGATTATTTGAGGTGATGGAGTGGTGGATGGAGGGATGTAAGGGCCCAAAATGGATGGAAGGAATGGAGGATTTAGCTTTGGAACATAGGGTCCCAAAATGGATGTAGAATATGAGGGATGGTAGGATTTTGATTTTTATGGAGGACTTTTAGATTTAAGAGAAATAGGAGATGTACCAACATCTTGAGTGTTAGCACGAGGACCCTTATTATTTTGAAAACAAGATGCGAGTCCATTTTGAGGGGATGGGGGGTGAAAGGGAGATTAGGATCTGTTTAGATGGATTGGGATCATGAAATGGAGATGAAGGGATACTTTGATCTTGACTAGGGAGGGTATCATGAGATGGAGTGGGAGGGGTGATTGGATCATGATATGGAAGAGGATCATGCAATTGTGGGAGAGGATTGGATGTAGGGATCATATGACCATGAGAGGAGGTGGAGGGGATGAGATCATTAGATGGAGTGGAGGGAGATGCATCATGAGATGGAGAGGATTCTATGCTAGCATGATTTGGAACAAGCTTTTGGCATGTTTGGATTTGTGGGGATTGTGTTATGGAGGAGGATATGGAAGCTTCAATATGAGTAGATGGAGGAATGGGGGTATCATGAAGTGCGGGGGATTGGGATTTGTTTTGAGGTGGAGGTGATAGAAGCGGATGGAGGACTTGAGGAGATTTGGAAACTTTATTTTGTGGTGGGGATTTTGTTTCCTTTGCTAGCATGTCTTGGATAATATTACAGATGATGGACTTGGTGTTAGGGTTTCAAGCAGATCTGAAGCAAATATGAACTAACAATTATATGCAGATTTAAATACAAAAGATAAAGAAATAAAATAGGACACAGATAACACAAAGATTTAACGTGGTTCACCCAGAATGGGTTACGTCCACCATACACAGCCGTCCAATCTTTCTTATTATCCAGCAAAAACAGTACATCAACCTTACAATGCCTTAAGCATCCTAGCCGCTTATAACATGCATTTTTAGGGCAACAAACAAAGTCGGCCTTTTTAGGGTTTTATTACAATGTCGATTTTCATCAACAAAAAATGGCAAATTTTTTTTTCTCGGGGGCTGCCGCCCTCGAACCCCTGCTTGGGGCCCAGCCCGGCCCCGGACCCTAGTGAGGATACGTGCTGAGTGTACAATACTTTGCTGATCAGTCACCACATTTCAACAATCTCCCACTTGGAGACTGATCAGGCTCCACACCGAACAATCTCCCACTTGGAGACTGATACTACACAACACCACTGTACATGCAACATCCGCTGGATAAAACACTAGGACTTGACTGGTATAAATTACATAATTATCAATCAAGAAGACCAACAAAAACTGATGAAGAAATTAGCTTCTCCTGTGGAACTGCCTTTGTGAACATATCGATAGGATTCTCACTTGTGTGAATCTTCTCAAGCCGTAACTGACCCTCCTCCAAAATAGTCTGGATGAAGTGGTACTTGAGCTGAATGTGCTTTGTCCTTGAATGAAAAGAAGAGTTCTTCGCAAGATGAATGGCACTATGGCTATCAGTATACAATGGGCTATCCTCTTGTGTTTGACCCAATTCCTTTAGAAAACATTGCAACCAAATCATCTCCTTGTTGGCTTCTGTAGCAGCAACATACTCAGCTTCAATGGTTGAAAGTGCAACAACCTTTTGCAGCCTAGAAATCCAACTGACTGCAGTTCCTCCTATAGTAAAAACATACCCTGTAGTACTCCTCCATGAATCAATATCACCGGCCAGATTAGAGTCAACAAATCCACTCAGAGCAGCATTAGATCCTTTGAAACATAATGCCTTCGTAGTAGTTCCTTTCAAATACTGAAGAATCCATTTCACAGCATTCCAATGTTCCATACTTGGATTAATCATAAACCTACTCACAACTCCCACTGCATGTGCAATATCTGGCCTTGTGTATACCATTACATACATCAGACTGCCAATAGCTGATGAATACGAGATGTTAGACATTTTATTAACCTCTTCCTGTTCCTTTGGGCACATCTCCTTAGTCAATTTGAAATGACTAGCCAAAGGTGTACTAACTGCTTTTGCATCTTGCATGTTAAATCTTTTCAACACCTTCTTTATATACTCACTTTGGGACAAATTCAAGGTTCTATTTTTCCTATCTCGTGTAATCCTCATATCGAGAATTTGCTTAGCTGCACCCAAATCCTTCATAGCAAATGACCTGGCTAATTTCTATTTAAGATCATTTATATGTTGCATGTTAGACCCAGCAACAAGCATGTCATCAACATAAAGCAATAGGATAATATAACTGCCATTATCAAATCTCTTAAAATATACACAATGATCAGAATGACATCTATGATAATCGTGTTCAGCCATGAAACTATCAAATTTTAAATACCATTGTCATGGTGCTTGCTTTAGGCCATACAAACTTTTCTTCAACCTACACACCAAGTTCTCCTTACCTTTGACCTCATATCCCTGTGGTTGCAACATGTAAATTTCCTCCTCCAAATCTCCATGGAGAAAATCTATTTTGACATCTAATTGTTCAAGATGTAAATCATCTGTAGCCACAAGACTAAGTATAGTTCTAATTGAAGTCATTTTTACAACTGGAGAAAATATTTCATCATAATCTATACCCTTTTTCTATGCAAAACTTTTTACCACAAGTTTGGCCTTATATCTTTTCTGACCTCCTTCCTCCTCCTCCAGCTGATAAACCCATTTGTTAGGCAAGGCTCTTTTTTCTGCAGGTAAAGGGACTAAGTCCCAAGTCTTATTTTTCATCAAGGAGTCCATCTCCTCTTTCATGCCTAGCTGCCACTATTGTTTGGCATCCACCTCCATTGCTTCTTCATATTCTTCTAGTTCACCAGAATCCGTTAATAAAATAGAATACAAAGAAGGAGAAAATATTTCAGGGGGTCTACTTGTCCTCGTAGAACATCTAACACTTGCAGGAGTTTGTGGGACAATCTGTTGTTGCTAAGAATCAGGTACCTGTGGCATTTCATTTTCAGGAATCTCATCCAACACCACATATTCTTGTTTGTCCTGTTCATGCTTCTTTTCCTGCATCTGTTCTTTATACATAACCTTCTCATTGAATATAACATCTCTACTTCTAATTATTTTCTTATTTTCAAAATCCCATAACTGATAGCCATATTCATCTATCCCATATCCAATGAAGGTACATTTCTGAGATTTAGCATCAAGCTTGGTTATGTTTTCTTTATCAACATGGACAAAAGCTTTGCAACTAAAAGTTTTTAGAAAAGAATAATTTACCTTTTTACCAGTCCATGCCTCCTCTAGAATACCACCATCCAAAGGGGTTGAAGGTCCTCTATTTATCAAATAGACAGTAGTATGTACAACATCTGCCCAAAAATGTAAGGGCAATCCAGCATGCAATCTCATGCTCCTTGCATGTTCCACGATGGTCCTATTCATTCTCTCTGACACACCATTTTCTTGTGGAGTTCCTGGAATTGTCTTCTGCTTTCGAATCCCATTTAAGGAACAGTAATCTTCAAGGGTGAACTCACAAAGCTGGTTCCCACTTTTTGGTACATCCTGATTTTTGCTGAAATCATACATTTTTTGGAAAATATAATTATTTAAGCTTTAAGAGGTCCCATTTGAAGTAATTAATTGAAGAGAGTTAGATCAAAGGCTCTTAGATCAAAATTTCTTGGATAGAACCTCTCTACTTCTAAATCATACTTGCAATGGAGTTTCCTTTGCATCTATCAAATGCTGATAAAAAACCAATTTTACATTAGATTTTGAAGGGTCAAACGAATTCATTTAGAAGTTTTGTTTTCTTGAGGATTTAGTCCTTATTATAAGCTTTCCAAATAGTATAATTTTTAATATATTTAAAGTTTATTAATATATTTTTATTTTATTTTTTATGAATGTAGGTTTTTCACCGAACATGAACTTCTTTGTTCAATGCATTGGGAAAAATAGCAAACTAATTCAAAAAAATTCTGAAAAATATCTATGCCCTAGGTATTGATGTCTTCTTTCTAACAAAAAAAAAAAAACTTAATTTTGATATATATAGAGCAAGTTATGTGTTCAAACGTACACCTATATCTAAATTATAATTAGTCGGACTTCAAAACTTAATAAAATAAAAAATATTCAACATATCACTATGAAACCAACTGCATGCCCTGGGTATTGATGTTACAAACCAAAATTTAAAAGAGATAAGTTTTTATCATTTATAGAAAAAAATTTATATGTTTCGGGATGCACATCATTCTTAAAAAATGTTGTTTCCTGTAAAAAACTACTTTTGAGGGAGATGGAAAAATCAATAAAATTTTATTCAAAAAAAATTGAAAAAAATATATTTAGAATCTACAAAAAGGATGTTACAAATCACTAGTTTACATCATCTTCAAATTTTTAACGATTTAAAAGTTATAGGTGTCGGAAAGTGAAGGTTTTTTGCAAAATGTTCATCTAAGTGTCAAAGTTGGTCAAAAAGTGGGAACCAGTATTGTGAGTTCACCCTCAAATGCTTTGCTGCAATACTCACCTCCATTATCCGATCTGAGACACTTCAACTTTTTTCCTATCTCATTCTCAACCAAAGCTTTCCATTTCTTAAAAGTTTCAAAAACATCTGATTTTTGTTTTAGGAAATATACCCATGTTTTTCTAGTTGAGTCATCAATAAAAATAACATAATAACAAGAGCCACCAGGAGATGATACCTGAGCCGGTCCCCATACATCTGAATGTACAAGCTCTAACTTCTCACTCTTCTTCTCTTTCCCAACCTTGATGAATCTGACTCTTTTCTATTTACCATAAACACAGTTTTCACAGAACTCTAAATCAATCTTCTTTAGTCCTGGCAATAGATTTTTGGAGTGAAGGATTTTCATCCCTTTCTCACTCTTGTGCCCAAGCCTATGGTGCCACATTATCGAATCTATTCTTGCAACATTTATCGTTGTTGTCCCTGCAGTAACTTTATCTGTAGCAGCTAAGGTAGAGTAAGTGTTATCAGTACACAGATATAATGTGCCTACCTTCGCACCTTTAGCTACTACTAATGATCCTTTAGTGACCTTCCACATACTGTCTGAGAAGGTAACTATGCAACCTTCACTACCTAGTTGCCCTGCAGAAATTAAATTTCTTCTTAAATTAGGAACATGTCTTACCTCTTGCAGAAACCAGTCATTACCATTCTGCAACTTGATCTTTATCTTTCCTTTTCCAACAATTTGACAGGGCTCATCATCACCCAAATATACCTATCCAAAATCACCTTGAACATAATCTAGAAAATATTTTCTATGGGGTGTAGCATGAAATGAAGCCCTAGAATCTATTACCCAGGAATCATTAACATTATCCAAACATAAGATTAAAGCATCTTGTAAAATATTACTTGCAATATTAGCTTCCTCACTCTCATTTTCATTTTTGTCTCCTTCTTTGTTTTTCTGAGACCAACAGTCTTTCTTTAGATGACCAGGCTTTCCGCAGTACTAGCAATCTTTCTTTCCTCTAGATTGAGAGCATCCTTTCTTTGACTTCCCTCGTGACTTCTCATTCCCAGGGCCTTTTCCTCTTTCCTTTGATCTTCCTTTGTTCTCCACATTCAAAACACTACTCGATGATGTTGAAGTCTCACCTGTGCTTTTCCTTCGCATTTCCTCGCTTAGGATAACACCAACAATATCATCAAATACCAAAGTATTTTTACCAGAGATAGAGTTACTTACAGCCATAACCAAGCTATTCCAGCTTTCTGGCAAAGAACATAAAATCAAGAGAGCCCTAACCTCTTCTGCAAAGGTAATTTTTACCAAAGACAATTGATTGGTAATTATATTAAATTCATTTAAGTGCTCTGCTATAGATCCTCCCTCACTCATTTTCAAATTAAACAAACGCTTCATATGAAATACCTTATTCAAAGCCGAGGGTTTCTCATACAACTTAGCCAATGTTTCCATCAAATCTACAGTCATTTTTGCTTCTGTTATATTGAATGCTATAGATGACACAAGGCACAATCGAATGGATCCCAGTGCCTTTCTATCTAAAATGTCCCACTCTTCATCTGATATTGTGGTCAGTTTCTTTGCCTTTCCTTCCAATGGCCACCACAAATCCTTTTGATACAGGTAATCCTCCATCTGTATTTTCCATAACTGATAATTCTGGCCATTAAACTTTTCAACCTTGGATTTGGAATCCTCCATTGCTCCCACTCAAATCTGAAAGTCCTGCCAATTTACAAAAAACCTCGCTCTGATACCAGTTGTTAGGGTTTCAAGAAGATTCGAAGCAAATATGAACTAACAATTATATGCAGATTTAAATACAAAAGATAAAGAAATAAAACAGGACACAAATAACACAGAGATTTAACATGGTTCACCCAGAATGGGTTACGTCCACCATACACAGCCGTCCAATCTTTCTTATTATCCAGCAAAAATAGTACATCAACCTTACAATGCCTTAAGCATCCCAACAACTTATAACATGTGTTTTTAGGGAAACAAACAAAGTCGGCCTTTTTAGGGTTTTATTACAATGTCGGTTTTCATCAACGAAAAATGGCAAAATTTTTTTTCTCGGGGGCGGCATCAGTCGCCACATTTCAACACTTGGAGGATGTGGATAATACAAATTTCGGAGGATTAGGATTAGATGGAGGATTGGGATTAGATGGAGGATAAGGATTGGATGGAGGATTGGGGAATAAGGATTAATTCTTAGAGGATTGTGGAGTAAAGGATTTGGATGGGGAGTAGAGGTAATGAAGGTGTTGTAAAAGGATGGGACTAGGGAGGTGGATGGGAGGGGAGATGAAGGTAAATATGTGGATGGGGGATAATATGGAGATATAGATGGGGAATAAGATGGGTTTCCCATATCAAAGGTAGAGGAAGGATAAGAGATATGATATAGATTGGGATTGGATATAGTGTGTTGAGATCAAATGGATGAGGATATGATAGATGGATGGGAGGTTATGGGATTGGCTCGGTAGGTAAGTTAAGGTGGTTCGTGAACTTCCATGAGAATCTTCTCATACCAAGATTTGAAATTTTGGTTAGGCATGTTGAGAATGAGGGACTAGATTGGAAAGATGATGAAGATGAGGATTGGGAATTGGATTCAAATGATGATGGATTGGATTGGTTGATGGCTTTATCGAGGATTGATGAAGATTGCACCCTAGTCCTTAGATTAGGATTTCAAGTGGAGGATTGATGATAAAGACCACAAACATAGGTGACAAACAAGGTAGGGTAAAATTTAGGCCTTATGAAGATTGATCAAATCTCCCTCTACTAAGGATAGACTTATGACCCTAAGCAAAGAGGAGATAAAAGGATAGTGGTCTGGATCGACCATAAAAGGTTATGAGCAAATATGCTTGGGGGAGATGATTTCCTAAGCACACAGGCCAATATGAAAGATTTGATTTAAAATAAAGGTGTAAATAAAACTCTCACAAGGTATTGACCTTGGATTAGGGTTGATGATTGATTGAGGGATGATTGGATTAAAGGATTAGAAAGATGGATTGATTGATTGATTGGAACTTTGGAGATTTGATTGGATTATAAGGAGAATGATTATGGAAGAAAAGATAGATAATAGGAAGGAGAAAGGGAAGGCTACACAAAGTTGAATGAATGATTTGGACAAAAATGTTGGTTAAGGATGATTTTTTGGATGGATGAAAGTGGATTGGGGATTGGAGAATTGCTTGGATAGATTGATTGGGGATTGTTTTGATGATTGAAAGAGGAAGGATTGATTGGTTTGAGGAAGGATGGGCTTGGCAAGAGATATCAAGCTGAATACACGTTGGTCAAACAATGCGCTATCCGAGGAAATTGGATGAGGAGGAAAACCTTTGCTTGCTGACTTGGGTACACACCCAATAGATAATTAGAATACTGTCACTGAGTCTCATGTAATGAATTATCAATTTCCTATTAGTCGACTCCAAATGCTAATGAGGGAATGATATGACAAGTCTCTTGGGGGAGTTACTATCTCCCTTCCACAAAGATTATCCACCTTTCGAAGGTGAATAGGGTAGCTTCTATTCGTAGGGTTTTTAGTAAGGATTTCCATTCGAAGACTACCCTTTGTAGGGGCGCAAGCGCGATTGAGGTCTATAGCCCTACAAAGTACCAAGCATAATGGTAGTCACGCAAGCGTGATTTAGACCTCAAGGGACCTACAAAGTGATCGATATGAGTATACACTCAAATAGCTTCATCCTCCGAGATTTTCATCTCAAGAGGCCTATTTATTATAGTGAGTTGGAATGCTTGGGTTTTAGCCATACTCACTTGGGTTGTTCCCCTCTCACCAATGCTTGTGTGAGTGTTCCACGTAGATCAGGAGGGCATGCTTGGTAAAGGTAAAGAGAATGCAAACAAAATAGAAAAGTTTCAAGGGTCTGGATTTCTGATTGTCTATATAGACAAGAGCATACTCTCCTACCTCTACACTTTCCTCAAACACATAAAACACATTGTTCTTTTACCTAATTAGATTTAAGTGCCTAAGAAAACAATAAAAAAAAAGATACAAAGTTTGCTCGTATCTCCTTAGGCAACCTACAAAAATAATGTATTAGTAGTCTTTATGGTTTTGAGCAATGGATTCTTTGACAAGCAGAATCTTGGACCAATGTTCTGTAGAAACAAAGGTTAGTAGTCTGAAAATGTGTCTTAGACCAATCGTGAAAACTTGCAAAACTCACAAAATCTTATTAATATGCAAAATTTTGCAAAAATAGCACTCATGCTGTTTTGTAGACAACCACGTTGAAGTGCCTGCATAGGGATTGAAACACTTATGTACATGCTGCAGTAGGGTCTAAAGACAAAAAATAAAAAAATGCTGAAAATATTAAAAAATTGTGAAGACAAAAGGCTATACCTGCAAGTGGTCACACTTTTCTAATGTCAGTCACACCAAAGCGCGCGTGCTCGTGCCAAAATAAAAGGAATAGGCTAGCAGGTTAGCACAATTTTGAAAATTTAAATTTTTGAATAGTAGTGGGATTCTGGTAGAGCGTGCATGATATTCATAGAGCGCTCGCGCTAAAGTAACGTTTGTAATTAAAAAGTAAATAAAAAAGAATAACTGATTTTTTTAATTTTAATTTTTTTAACTTTTTTATGTGTTTTTTAATAATTAGCTAAAGAACAAAAAAAATGAGTGTGTAAAAACAATGACAAGCAATCAAATGGAAGAGGGATGAAATCTACCACACTGTTCCCATCGCACTTGCGCTAATCGATAGTCTGGCAAAAAGGGCGAGTTAGAAAATTCAAATTTAAACCCCATGCGCTGAAGCGTGTGCACACGTGCCAAAGATATTGTCGTCCGCATTGATCCCGAGTTGCTCACGTTGAATTGCAGTTGCTCGCACTGTTCTGACACCTATGACTAAGAACTCACAAAAACTAGAAAAAAATGTTAAATAAGGGATGTGGGTCCCATCGGGTGTTCCAAAATGAACCAAGGGAAAGATATTGGGAAGATAAATGGTTAGTTTGAATAGAAATATTCATAAAACATCAAACAAATATAACAAACACCATTATACATCCATATATCTCTGCTTGTTCCTCAGATTGAGCTTGATGAAGTGAAGGCGCCCCTATGATTGCTCCACTTGATGTGTTCTTTTGCTTGTTGTGGATGTGGCTTACTCTCAAGTGCTCAACAAGATTGATAGATTAAGGATTTGGATTTGGATGATGGATAGAAGGTTTTGATAGAGGATTATGAGGAGATGTGATATGAGAAGAAATTGGCAACATAAGGATAGAAGAATGGAAGACTTATTGATTTGAGAAAGAAAGATGCTCCAATTTATAGATTGGAGGAGGCCAATGGAGGGCCAGGATTGATTTTCTTATGAAAGGCTAAGATTGATTCAAGATAGTGGACATGGATCAAGGATGCATTGGAAAAATAAAAAGTAATATAAAATTCCTTGAGAAGAGAGGGGAAAGAAAATTTGAATTTCAAAGTGAAGATGCATAGGGGGATTCAAGGAAATTTGAATTTATTTGAGAGGTTGAAGATTGATGTGACATGAGTGGGGGAATTTAAAATTGGAGAATAATGATAAGTGGGATTATGAGAGGTTCTAGGAGAATTAATTAGGCTAAGTGGGAATTAAGAAAAAGTGATTTGTAGGAATCACATGACTAGGTTAATTAATTAATTGGGTGGGTCTAGAGGAAATAATTATTGACAGACTTTGGAAGAATAGGGAATAATTAATTTATTTGATAAATTAATTATTGGACAATAGTGACATGATTAATTAAATTAGATTTAATTAATACTGAGAAGAATAAGGATAACACAATTAAATCAATTAATTATGTTGACAAGCTTAAATTAATTAAATATTGATTTAATTAATTTAGGTGTCTACAGGAAGAATGTAAGGCTTTTTGTCCCGTAGAAGAAGATTGAACTAGAATAAGAAAATATAAAGATGAAGGTATGAAAAAATTCATATGACATAGTAAATGAATTTGGGCTTCTGTCTGGTGTAAAATAGATTTTTAGGAATTAAAAAGAAAGTAAAGGGCCAAGAGAAATTATTTACTACATATATCCTCCCCCCCAAGTTTTGTATCTTTTCCTTGGGAAGCTCACTAGTCTAATTGTCTTTAATAAGGATAATGAAGGTAGGTTGTTCTTGGATGAAGCAAATATTGATTTAAGTTATTATGCAGATGTTAGTGACAATTACTTTAGCTATCCTACCAAAGGATACAAAAGAAAAAGAGAAGGAATATTGATGTTTACTCCTTAGGGAGATCAGATAACATGTTGAGGTAATACTGACAGGGGGAACACATGTAAGGGAAACAAATTGCATAGTACTAATAAGTAAATAATGCTAAATCAAGTGAAGACCTTTTTATCAAAAAGGGGAAAATATTCATGTATAGAAAGTACAAATGTGTCATACAGGTTCTATTGAGTATTGGAGGCAATTAAGATGTTTCTTGCATTAGCTACTCATAAGAGCTCTAAGGTGTATTAGATGGATGTCAAGTCATCTTTCTTGAATGGAGATCTAGAAGAAGAAGTCTATATAAAACAACATGATGGATTTTAGTTGGCATAAGATTTAGACATAATGTATAAATTGAAAAAGGCATTATGTGGTCTCTAGCAATCCCCCATGGATTGGTATGCAAGGTTGGAAAAGCATCTCCTACAACAAGGCTTCAAGAAAGGTACAACAAATAGTAATCTTTATTTTATGATTGAAGATGACAAACTTTTAATAGTTGTTGTATATGTTGATGATAATATCTTTGGAGGAGTTGATTTGAGGTATGCAAGAGATTTGCAAAGGAAGTGCAAAAGGAATTTGAGATGTCAATGATTGAAGAAGTACTAGTGGAAGTGCATTTTTCTTGAGAGATATATTGGTCTCTTGGTTCAGTAAGAAATGAGATACAATTTTCTTATCTATTGTAGGTGTAGAATATATTGATGTAGCATCTTGCTGCACTCAGGTGATGTAGATGAAGCAGACATTGTGATGCAGTCAAGGCAGGGAGATCCAATGAAGGACAACCCAACCTTGTAGCTAAACACATAAATCATACAAAACATACTGGTAACTCGTAACAAGATGCCATAAACAACAGAAAGAACAACTGGTAACATAACATAACACATAACTGGTAAATAACTTGAATAAATCTTATTACAGTCTGAAGGGTTACAAATGCCACATGCTGGAACATAGTCTAGGATAAAAATGATGCTTATAATATAAAAATGAGATCCACAGATCATCCACATATCAAATCGGTTTCTAGGAATAGTTTGTCGATTCTACCCTAATCCGAACCTTAGCCTTCCGTCCTCAGTCCTACCAATTCAGAATCTTGTCAGATCTACATCTTCACTAAATCTCATAACTTTGTCTTCTATCTTCTCACCTCTATCCTCAAATTATTCACAAGCTTCCATTTATACTATCCACAAATAATTACAACTCAATCAAGTTGGCCCAAAGACTAGCCGGTTTATGAAACTTGCAACATTAACATGTCAGCTCAAATCACTAAGAACAATCTCCAAATCATAAAATGATGTGTAGACCTCAAGAAATATTGGCCAAGGCCCAAAGCAACACCTCTAATGGTCCACAAGTCACGGAGATCAACCACAACCCGAAATCATCTTCTCTCAACAAACTACAAGACCAACTGGTAATAACATATTAACCAGGCTAATATCAGAATCCATATCTCATCAGAAACAAAGCCAAATGCTATGAAACTCAAACATGGTAAAGAAACCAAACTCAAGGAGTTAAATCCAAATCTAAAATGCTAAAATCTCAAACAAGAAGAAATGCCATGATCTCCAAGCAATTCCACTGCTAACTGCTCAACTAGTAAGAACTACATCGGTTCTCTTGCATCAGACTCTCGGGGTTAATTGAAAAGTGAGTCTCATCACTTGATTTGGTTCGATGATCTGTTAGTAGGTACTCGTAACTTCCTCAAGGGTTCGATGATCTGACTACTGCTTCTAGTTGACTCTCCTTGGCGATCTACTGGTCCACTTTACAACCTACCTCAATCGATGATCTGTTCAAGTCTCCACTCACTAACTACCTCAAGCTCAAGCTCGAGGATCAGTGGTCTACCTGGAAACCTTTCTCTACCTCACGTTCGATGATCTGAACAAGTCCGTATGTTGCCTCAATCTTCTCTCCAACCAAACGGTGCAAAAACAACACTCTGTCCAACAAAAGGTTCACAGTCTAGCTCTGATACCATTTGATTCAATCAAGGTAGGGAGATCTAATGAAGGATAGCTCAACCTTGCAAGTAAACACATAAATCATGAAAAACATACCAGTAACCAGTAACAAGATGTTGGAAATAATAGAAAGAACAACCGGTAAATAACTTGAATAAATCTTATTACAGTCTGAAGGGTTACAAATGCCACATGCTGGAATGCAATCCAAGATATAAATAATGCTTATAATACAAACATAAGATCCACAGATCATCCACATATCAAATCGGCTTCTGAGATCAGTCTGTCGATTCTACCCTAATCCGAACCTTAGCCTTTTGGCCTTAGTCCTACTGGTTCAAAATCTTTCTAGATCTACATCTTCACTCAATCTCATAACTTTGTCTTCTATCTTCTCACCTCTATCCTCAAATGATTCACAATCTTCCAGTTATACCATCCTCAAATAATTACAAGTCAATCAAGTCGGTCCAAAGACTAGCCGGTTCATGAAACGTGCAATGGTAACATGTTGACTCAAATCACTAAGAAAATTCTCCAAATCATAAAACAATGTGCATACCTCTGGAAATACAGCCAAGGCCCAAAGAAACACCTCTAATGATCCACAAGTCATGAAGATCAACCACAACCCAAAATCATCTTCGCTCAACACACTGTCAAACCAACCGGTAAGAACATATCAACCAGGCCAATACTGGAATCCACATCTCACCAGAAACAAAGACAAATGCTATGAAACTCGAACATGGTAAAGACAATGAACTCAAGGATTTAAATACAAATCCACAACACTAAAATCTCAAACAAGAAGAAATGCCACAATCTCCAAGCAATTCCACTACTAATTGCTCAAACGGTAAGAACTACACCGGTGCTCCTGCATCACATTGAAATATGTTAAGGTGATTTATGATGAACTTATTCATATCATGTGTGATAATATTAGCTCCTTAAACATTTCAAAGAATCTAGTGATGCATTCTAGGACCAAGCACATTTCTATCTACCATTATTTCTTAATGGAAATATTTGTAGACAAGGAAGTCATATTGGATTATGTGCATACTAAGGATCAGATTGTAAACATATTCACTAAGGCACTCCCAAAATATACTTTTGAGTATCTTAAATAGATTTTTTACTAGGGGTTATTTCCCCTCCTAATTAGATGCATATGTTGGTGCATCTATCCAAGGAGAGTATTTCAAGGTATATCCCTTGTCCTTTGGATTGATGTTGATTGTTTCTCTTAGGGGGACCAAAGATTTTGTCAATTGTTATTGAAAGGAAAAAATTTAAATATGAAAAAATGCAGAATAATATGGATGTAGAATTAGGTGAAGACATGCACCCTTTGTCCTTGATGTTAAAGGGGGAGAGATACTATTGAAAGGGAGAGATGGAGATACAAAATGAGAGAACATTGCATTATATATATACATCGGTAAGTGTTTTCATCAATTACAAAGGGGGTGATTGGTCACAATATGTGTTTTCATTGATGTCAACTTGAAGCTTGACAATATATGTTTTCCTTGATTGTTGTTTTCATTGATGATATGGTGATTGGTTGGATAGAGAATTATTGTAGTTGTTGAGGAAGTGATGATGAAGCTGTACATGTTCATGTTTGTTAGTGAATTGTATGTTCATGTTGGCAGTTGACTATCAGTTGTTGTTATTATGATTTGTATGACTAGTATGAAGAGATTGATATAGAGAGTAGATGGATATTGGTTGTAGATGGTCTATGTTGTGTATATTGACATTCTTGGTCTCTGATGTCTATAGTAAATATGAGGTGTTGATATATGTAATTCCTCACCAAGGAACCCTAGGGGATGAGAGAAAATTACACAATGAATGCATGGAATATTTTTTTGAAGTAATAAAGTCTCATCATGCATCATGATATAGGCATAATACTCAACCTTAAGGTAAGATTAATCTTGCCAATAACCAACAACACACAAGTGGAAGAATAAACACTCAAAAACTCTAAATGTACTAGGGAAAAGGTCTACCAAATATATGGATAAGGTCTAAGATGTGTTTAGGATCACACATGACCATCCCCAAAGTTACTGAGTTTGATTCGTCAAACAAGACTAACCACTAGGTCCTAAGTGTATGGATGGGCTCTAGCGAAACCCTAAATGAAATAGATGCCCCGAAAACCATCCAAACTCACTAAAAGTCTACTCAATACCCCTTAGAGGGTTACATGATGTTTCTACCTTCACAACACATCTAAAATTAGGTCAAACTGACATCTCTATCCCTTGGTATCATCTCCAGAGTAAATAGACAAGTATGGTCTCCTAGAGTAGAACAAGGTAACTAAATGGACACTAGTGCACCAAAAGGACACTATAATGGCACATTGGTATCCTCTACTCATGCTGGTGTCCTTGGGCCATTCTAGAGTCCCGAACCCATGTCGGTGTCCTCTAGAATAGTGAGCTTTTTGAACAAACTATTCAAATCCCTAGACAATAAATCCTTTGGTAAAGTTGAAAAGAATATTCAATCTTAGAATCAAGAGAAAAAGGGAAAATAATGAGAAAATGGGTCAAGTCTTGAGTCATCGGGTCACCATATGACTCCCAAAAGACAAGGAAGAGTCTGGGAGGACTCATTTCACCACTAATCAAACTGACTCACCCACAAACAAAAGAAAGGGACACTTATGGGTCCAACACAACTAAAATCCATAACTGGATTCTAAGAAATACACACTGAGTGGTTCTAGTTAAGGCCAGATTGACACCCAAGAGCTTAGTCCATCAAGGGCTAGGTCAACCTCTCATGAGCACAATAGGAGATGAGTAATTCAATCTCTAATATAATAATAAAAATATCTACATAAATTTTAAGCTCCAAACCAAGTGTTCCTATGATCACATCATATAATAGCATCATAGAGAAAAGCATACAAGATCATGCTTAGTGGTCAGTTCTAACACTAGTCCACTAAAGATACATCCATTTCTTAAAATATATTACAAGTTACATAAATATCCTCTTGGAGTTTTCCATATACAAATAATCAATTAATACAATTTTGATATCCAATATACATAGATTACAAATTTCAAGAAAAGAGAGGAAGATAAAAACAAGTGTTGAGAAAGGAGAATGAGCTCTTCAAATGCACATGATCCAAGTCCTCCAGTGCCCAATGGTGGTTGGCAAAACCAATCGATCATGTGGAACTTGTAGGTACCAACCCCACCGTGCTCATGGAGATAGTCACATGGCCTAAACAATCACACACTCAAGCAAGGGAAAGAAATAAGCTCACACAAGAGCAAACATGGAGTAACACTCAACATGAACATACAATCATCCAAGGACATAGTGCTACATCAATAAGTGAATTGAAAGAGAGTAATAACCTTAATGCAATCCATATGCAAACCAAGAATGAAGGCACTCAACAAGGAGAATTCAACACCAAATGAATCAAGTAATACCCATTCTCAAAAACCAATCACCAAAGAGATCACAAGGCCAACAAGCCATTAAATATGGATACCTCTAGAATCCATCAATAAACACAATTTCATGGAGGCAAAATCCTCTTCTTGGTGCTACCCATTACTACAAGGCTAGGTAAATAGAGAAAAAGAGTGGGGAGTGTCATCACGTAGCTCAAAGAGATGGCTCACTTGGAATTGGGTAGCCCTCTCATACAAATGAGGAGACTCGATCTTCCTAGATCAATGCCCCATGGATGACTAGGCCTTTTGAACTCATCCTTAGTATTTACGAGATCTCAAGACCATGAGAGGGGCATCCAATTTATCTTGGTTCATTTCATTAATGTGTCATTAGTTTTCACTTGATTACCAAAATGTCCAATGATTTACCTTGGTGGTCCCTTTGTACCCCAACACCTATTGGACACCACTCCCATCTTTGGTCCTATTACCTACCCTAGGCTCAAGTAAATAAAAAAATGAACTCATGAAAATATTCCAACATTAAAATCCAAATACAACAACAATTGATCCCAACATTTTCAATATCCATGAAATAAACACCATACACGTTGACATTTTCACATGCATCCAAAACATACTCGATTGGCCCTATTTCCAAGAGAATGGATCTTAATCAATCCAACAATTAAATTCACATATATAATAGTAATATCACATTAAAATTATCCAATTCACATTTTTATCAAATGGTCAAACTGACCAAAAACTAGTCATGGAGACCATCCACCATTGATGGACCTCCTAAAAGTTCAAATTTTCAAACATTCCCAATCAAAATTCTATAAAAACCGATTGATCTGTAGGTAAAAAA
This sequence comes from Cryptomeria japonica, assembly GCF_030272615.1. Classification (NCBI taxonomy): domain Eukaryota; kingdom Viridiplantae; phylum Streptophyta; class Pinopsida; order Cupressales; family Cupressaceae; genus Cryptomeria; species Cryptomeria japonica. The sequence continues at coordinate 257,277,929 of NC_081409.1, read as the reverse complement.
AAACCGAAAAATTCAATAAAAGCAACAATCTAGACATACAATAAAAATTGGGCAGAGTTTCCTTTTGTAAAACTATGTTTTCAAAATTCAAATACAATAAATTCAATTCTTTGCTAAAATTCAAAATTCAAATTGGGAAAAGCATTTAATTCCATTTACAAACTTTTAGCAACAATAATCAAACAATTCCATTGAGAATCAAGAGAGAAATTCAAGAAACACACCTTCAAGATTGATAAAACTATAAAATTGAAAAGAAGGTCAAATTCAGCAAGAGAGCTGATGAAAACCAGGTAGCATAAAGAGTTTGCCCACATGAATTCAAAGAGCTTCTACCCACCAAATTCCTCCAAGAAATTCCCTCCCAATCAAAAAATCAAAATCCTCATTGTAGGGTTTGAGAGTTCGAAAATTTGAAATTACAACCAAGTGTTTAAAATGAACTTCAAAAATGCAATATAAACTCACTTTTGGAGTTCAAATATAAAAATATTAAAAAATCAAATTGGACTAATAAATCCAATTACTCCCAAAATACCCCCAAATAGAAAATCATTCAATCCACATTAACTCGGATACATATAAGCTACAATACACAATTAAATATTAAATTGCCAATATAATATTTGATATAATTAATGTAAGCACTATAATATTGACAATTCACATATGACTGACTATGCATAAACAATCTTTACTGGCCAATCACAAATATACATTGGGGTAACTAGACGTTACTAAAATTGTAACCAGATGTATAATTAAATAAAATTAAGGAATATCATCCAAATTAGGAACGATGGCTACGGTTGGATAACATTAATGGCCAATGTGCTATCTCCTATAATCATAATCAAGGATATGTGCACGCTTAGACCTATGGAGCTAAGTGGAGTTGATGCTCTATACTCAGACCAACCAAAACATACAAACACATGTGTGCTTACATATACATATAATATACTTGAAAACATCATTAACATTCCTTGACCAGGATCACATAAAAGGATCATTAGTAACATGATATCTCATCAAATTAATATAGCATCATCAAATGAATATGCCACTAAGCATTTATTCTCTTAAGAGAAATACAATAGCATTAAATATGATTTACTACTTTTAAATCACCCAACATTGATCACATCAACATAAGTATCAACATCATAAATATAGTAATAATTTACAATGAATCTAGTACTCAAATCAAATTGCAGTAAACAAATAGAGAAATGTTCCTCACAACCATACACAAAATTAAGAATGCATCCCAATGTAGTAGCACAATCATGATCATCATGAAGCAATCTAGAACATCATTGGTGCAACAAAAACACATAACATATATTCAATCAAGGCATAAGCTAGGCACCCAAGACCTTAAACTGAAATCAAATGCAACATCCTGAATAATAGAATATCACCACAATAAGGTTAACACTCAAGAACAAAAGGCACAATCACATGCTCATAGCCAAATCCACAGTGAGAATAATGAATACAAAAGAGAAATAGGAGGGGCATTACAATATAGTTGATGATGTTGATAATTTGGCTAATGGAAAAGATAGGATGATGATGATTAGATGGTTTGAGATATTAATATGAGGATTAGATACATGAAAAAAGAATAAATATGTTGATCCTATGTATATGGTGCTGAGTGAGAAAATGACGCTTTCATGACATTTTAGTCATTGGAAGGTTGATGAAGCAAGTTGGTGCATAAGTATATATTGATGTCTATATGAAAGAATGCTTCACATTCATCCAAATTCAATGATATGGTATTTGTGGACTTGAAAATATTGTTTATGCCTTGTGAACATTGTACTCTATCTTTTCAGGTCCTTGGTGTTGTAGCTGATGTGGTTGGTGAATGCAGTTGGCTAACAACTTGGTTGTCAATTATAATTGATCTATAAATTGCTCCATATTTCTCTAAATTGATGTTTCATGTGTTGTGTCTTGGAGGAAATGTTTATAATGTATGTTCTATGTCTCAGTTCAATTTTAAAAACCTAGTGTGGCTTGCAAGTAGTGATAATCATGTTCCATGTCTAACTAGCTCTCTAGAATGAAGTGTTTTGTATTAGTTATGCTATGCCCATATAATATAAATGTGGAAAGAATAAAGAAGGATTTGAAAATTATGTTGGATTTTAAAATGTATTGGTATGATTTGCATGATTCTAGATGATCTAATTGAAGATACATTGTGTCTGAAATGTGTGTTTCAAGGTAATTTCTCTAGTTTGGCCAACATGAGTATTTATTCAGCTTGCAGTGAATCCTTGGGTGTCTCTTCTTGTGTTAAAGATTTTATTGAATTATTTTTTGGTCCTACCTTGGAGTGTGGGGATCCACATTGGTCTTGTTCATCTAAAAGATATGTTTTGGACTGAGTAGTGATTTGCTGCTTGGTGTATATACACATTACCTTGTTGTCGACCTTGGATGATGTGTGATAACATGAGAATTGTTTTAAAATAATTAGAAAGAAGTGATATGATGTTTTTAGGTCATCTCTATCTCTTGGATTGGACTTCTTTCACTACAAATATGTTTTGGTGGCCGACTTGATAGGAACTATGTTTGTCCTTTGCTCTGGCTAACCTAATCGATGTTTGCAATAAATAAGATAGTATATATGGAAGATGAAATTGATGTTAATGAAATGGATGTGTGTATTTCATGCTTACATAATCATATCATTTTAAGAGTCAATGATATGAAGTTGTGACAAAAGAAATGAGTGGTGATTGTAGTGTGCTTCCTTGGCACTGAGCCTAAGATAATATTGACCTTGGGATAGTGCATCTTAGCTTGCAAGTTATTCGAGGAGAAGTGTGTTTCCTTGGCACTGAGCCTAAAATAATATTGTAATCTTTTCATAAATTGTGTGACTCTTACCATAGATTTTCCTAGTTTGGATTTTCTATGTAAATCTAGTGTTCTCTTATGCATGGTGATTCATTGTTTTTATCTTTCAATGTTGCTAATAAGGTTAAGATTAATTTGATAGTGAATTGTGAAATAAAGTTGAAGAATTTGGTCTAGAATAATTCACCCCACCCTCTCTTAGTCCTAAGGTGTGGTCAATAGAGTCATCCTCCAAGTCTAAGAAGAATAAGAGAAATTTTTCCTTTTGTGGAAAATCATCTATGAGGTTAGCAACATTGGAGGAACCTATGAGGAATCATAATATTGTCAATATTAAGTCTCCTTCCTTAGGAAAAGGGAAATATCTCACAACTTGAGCTTCATTTTCTAGATCAATGATAATTGGATTCTTGATTTAGGTGCTTCACATCACATGACTTATTCCAAGGATCTTCTTGATTCTATTTTAGCTAGTAGTACTTCTCAGATTGTAGTTGGGGACTCTTAATAGATTTTAGTTTTAGGGATAGGCTTAGTTCAAACGTAGGATGGTTTCATTGATGATTTTATTCTTATTCCTATTATTTTCAAAATATCCATTCCATTTACTATATTTTTCATATTGGTGATGGGAGGGTTTTTGAGTTTTATCCCAATAATGTGACTATTTGAGAGTTACAAGATCCTAAAAAGGTTGTTTCTATAGGTAGAGATGATCATGTGAGCCATTTGTATAGGTTTTATGGATTTGAGTCTTCATCAAGATCATCCTTTATTGCTCATGCATATTCAAAGGGTAAGACTTAGCACAAATGGGTTGGGCACTTAAACTACATATATCTTTAGTAGATGAGCATACATAACTTAGTGATAGGACTTACTTGGATCTCTTGCATAGATGGAGTCTATCAAGGTTGTGTACTTAAAAAAAATCATATGGATCCATTTCCTAAGGGTACAACCACACATTCTTTTGTTGGAATCCAAGAACACTAAGAGGTGGGGTGAATCAGTGTTATGCTAGAATGATTAATTTTAACCTTATTAACACAACAAATTAGCAACCCATATGTATACAAGAAGATAACAATAAGTAATAATGCAACCATAAAGATGAACACTATAACAACACACATTTATACATGGAAAACCTCAATGAGGAAAAACCATGATGGGATTGGAGACCCACAATATCTATCCACTGATAAGTTGAATAATATTACAATAAGGGGTCTGCACATGTAGGAAGGCCAATATCCTAGAGTGAACTGCTCATCACAAAAGGACCCTCACCGACTACAAGAAATATTCAAACTACAATCCATAATGAAGAGTGAACTACAAGGATAGCATCTCCTATGCTTGAGTACATTTCTGGTTAATCTCAATGTTAGAGGTCTTAAAAATCTTACACAAATCCAATTCAATCACCTATGATCGACCAAATCCTCTGCATATGATCACAACCTTATTCGCACATAGATAATCACATAACCCATGACAATGATCTACAATAGAGATCTTACATCATATTTATACCAACCCTAGACCTAAACAATTAGGTCAGCCACCTAAAAGATAATACAATAAATTCATTACATAAACCCACAAACCAATGATAACACAAGTCGACCTAATACTGAAGCAATATTATCCAAACAATAAATCCAACCGGTAACGCATTGGGAGCATCCACAAACATGTTACATAAACCAGTCCATAACTTATCATAATAGCATTAGGTCTGGTGTTAAATGCAACACCACCAATCAACTAGAACATGAACATGAACCATCAACATCCTGAAAATCTTCTAGAAGCCGCACCAACACCACTTATCAAATCCACCAAAAGATCTTCAACAAAGATCTGCCGGTAAAACCATTACCGGTAACCAAAAGGCTTACTAGAGCATATGATAGATTCTGGATCACCAAATCCCGAACCAACTAAATGTGACACGCATTTGAATGACTGAACCAAACCAATTCCACCAATCTAAACATACCAGAGAATAATGGAGATAGTCTCTAGATCAAAATCATAATCCAACCACTCTATCAGAACCCAGTAGAAAGCCAAAAAAGATAGTGTTGACATCAATGACAAACATCAATGCAATACATAATCAATTCCTCCAAATTTCCAACAATCTCCCCCTTTGGCATTGATGGCAACACTAGATGTGAAAAACATCCAAGTGCCAAGAAATGCCAAACAAGTCTCCCCCAATGGAAGACATCCAACAATCTCCCACAAATGATATATCAATGAAGTTCTAAACCAATTATCTCTATACCAATTAACCATCCATAGAATTGAACCAAACTCCCTCAGTGGGATACAACCAATCTGAAATTTTGTTCCTCCCTCTTTGACTGATATCTCTATTAAGCTCTGTTTTTCACATGTATATCTCTCCCCCTTTGACATCAATGCCAAAAATTTGACATAAACATCAAAGAAAAACCATAGATCCTCTAAACCACACAACTGACTACTCCCCCCGAGTTGTAGCACCAACTCATGAATCCAGAATGAATGCTAATGAATACCCAACTTATGCCAATCAAAATCACTCAAGTCTCAACCAGAGGGGCAGAGACCCCCAATCTATCTCTGAAGTAATCAAATGATTCCTTGGGAAATGGTTTAGTGAAGATATCTGCAATTTGCTCTTTAGTGTTCACATAAACCAATCTGACTTCATTTGCTTCCACCTTTTCCTTCAAAAAGTTATAGTTGATTGATATGTGCTTTGTCTTAGAATGAAATACAGTATTCTTTGATATGTCAATAGCAATAGAGTTATCATAGTGAATAACTACCGGTTCATTACAATCTACCCTTATATCTTTCAACATTTGCTTCATCCATAGAACTTGTGTACAACTAGTAGCAGCAGCAACATACTCAACTTCAACAATAGATAAAGAAGTACATTACTATTTCTTGCTGATCCATGAAATAAGTTTCTTTCCAAGAAAGAAATCTTCACCGGATGTGCTTTTCTGGTTACCTATATCTCCAGCCCAATCCGCATCTATATATGCACATAGTGTAAAGTCATCATCAACCATAAACTATACCTGAAAATCCTAGCTACCTGAGCAATGATTCATCATAATCAATTCCTTCCTTTTGAGAATATCCTTTGCAAACCAATCTAGCCTTGCTCCACACAACTTGTCAATCTTCATTCAATTTATTCTTAAAAACCCATTTAGTTCCAATAACATTTTTATCTAAAGTCCATGTGTTGTTCTTTTCTATCTAATCCAATTCCTCTTCCATAGCTTTTATCCAACATTTATCCTTACATGTTGCATCTACAGATGTTAGTTCAAATTAAGAAATTTAGAATACCTCATCTGTTTTCAACCTTCTCCTTGTCCAATTATCTGATCTTTTGAATGATTCAACCTTACATACCTAGGAGTCTTCTGACTTTCTATTCCTCTGCTTCGATCTTCAGTTGCTATTGAATTTTCTCATACTGTCATGGTAACTA
>NC_081409.1:253701535-253774035 GCF_030272615.1 Cryptomeria japonica | reverse complement strand
TTGTGTCTTCTTTAAGTTTTCTAGGCACACTTATTTTGCTAATGGTAAATGTATATCTTGTTTTCTATGCTTGAGAAGTTGTCTAAAAGGTAGGACAGTATGCTCTTGTCCGTTTGGACAATCAAAAATTCTGACCCTTGAAGCGCTTCTATATTTGAGATTTTATTACCTTTAGCGGACCTATCATAGTGGGAAAAAGTAATCACCCTATGAGAACAACCCAAGTGAGTATAGCTAGACCTAAGCTTTCTGACTCACTCTTAAAAATAGGCCTCTCAGGATTAAAGTCTCAGAGGATGGGATTATTTGAGTTTTCTCTAATGAGATCTCTCATATTGTACATTTAGTAGGGCCTCACGGTCTCAATCATCATTGCACTCCAAAATAGAAGATCGAAAAACTTGCACATTTTTAAACACTTGAAACATCTTTTCTTGTCATATCAATCTATCACATTTATATTGATGGTTGATCACTTATCGAAACAAATTTTAGACAATCAAATCCTTGCACAATATCTAACACACATGTATGCCCGTTTTAACTAGAGAACAGAGACAGAAGATCGCAAAAATGGAAATCGAAACATTGGAAATAACCGAAGATTATAGAAACATGGAACCCGAAAATAAAATACAAGAAGAAGGGGAAATAACATAACAGCATTTATGAGAAATCAAACAAGATCCTAAATTTGATAAATTTATGGCGAAAATATTGGAGGGAGAAAAAGAAAAATACTTCCTAATGTTAGCTAAATCTAGTGCTACACTCCCCCAAGATTTTGAAGTGAGAAAATTAGTACAAAAGATAAGTGACTCTTCCCCTGATAACGAACGACATCAAGATTTTTTTCGTCTCAAAGTTAACGACACATCAATTCCTGATAACACAAGAACTAATGAGGAAACTTCCATTCTCAACCATGTCAAATCTAATGAGCACACAAGAAGGGTTCAAGATGAGACAAGAAGAGATCAAGATCATACTAGAATGCACACTCATGGTTATGCAAGGAAAAACCATGTTGATAATCCTATCACAGCTCTTACACAACAAATACAAACGTTGCAAACACAAATTCTAGATATGCAGAGAGGAACTGTTAGAAGATACTTGCTTCAAGAAATATGTCCCTACCCCATCAATAGAAATCTAAACATGATACCATTTCCTACATGTTGTGAAACTCCTCGATATGATAAATATAATGGAAGCACTGATCCCCGGGATCATATATACGATAATTTTGCACGTTAAGTATGAAGTTTGCACATGAAGATACCTACCTGATGAGATTATTTCCAAAAAGCTTAAGTGAACTAGCTATGGAATGGTTCTCCAAACTTCCACCTGGAATTAGATCATTCACAGAATTGGTGGATAACTTTGTTTCACAATACTCTTACAACATTCAACATGAGGTAAAAATGCTCGATTTATGTAATACTAAACAAAAGAGTGGAGAACATTTCATGACATTTCTATAGAGATGGAGACGATTAGCTTCATGATATCCTCGAATGGTGCCAGAATACGAGAAGATAGACATATTCATTGACAACCTAAATGGACAAATGAGTTATCATTAAAAATGCAGTGCCATCAAAATTTTGAAAAGATGATTTATAATGGTATCAGAATGGAAGAAGCTATGGTAAAGAAGGGTGAGTTGAAGCTATACAAAGAAGGTGTTAATCCTCCTAACAGCAATGTTAGCAACAATAACAATGATAAGCCTAAATTTTGGAATAGAAATTGAAATATCGTCAACGATGGAATAGTTGATAACAACAATGTAAAACCAAAACAACCAGTTTTCAATTTTTCCACTCACTCGGCAATAGCTCAACAAAACAACAATCACCAAAAATTAACTTTCAACAATTTCTTTTGAAGGAAATTTACAAACATTGGTGAACCACTTGGGTCAGCACTGAAGACACTTCTCTCAAACAAATTGATTACTTTGCCAGAAGGAAGGAACTATGAACCTCAAGTGAAACCCTCTTGGTGGAACGATAATCATTATTGTGATTTCCATCGAAACAAGGGACATCGCACAGATAATTGTCAGCAGCTGAAACATGTCGTCCAAGATTTGATTGATAATGGAGTAATAACTATGGATGTACATACGACAAATGAATCTCATACAACTTTTAAAACTCTAGTTCCAAACTATGAGAATGGTGAATCATCAATAACACATAATGGTAAGGGTAAAGCAAAGGGAAACTACGCTCATACATATGATAATGTGGTTAATGTGATTGTAGTTAAAGAAAAGAAACATGAAGAACCTGCTCATGCTAGATCACAAGAAGCAAATCTAAAGTTGTTTTGTCGGGTCCTACCACTAGCATGTCATCCATTGTAAAACAATATAATCTAGTGGAGCAATTGCAGAAAATGCCCGCACAAATATCCATCTTAGAACTTTTAAAGCTTTCACCTACACACAAAGAAATTCTTGAATGAGCATTAGTAGATATAACAATGTCTAAAGATCTTGATATAGATCAATTCCAAACCATGGTGGGACCCCTCACAACCCCTCATCGCTTATCATTCTCCGAAGAAGAAGACATTTCCTTACAAAATCCCCATAATGTTCTCTTACATATCGAAGTCATCATTCATAAGATGCAAGTTAAATGTGTCCTAATAGATGGTGGAGTTGGCTTAAACATTTGCTCATTAAGTCTGTTCTATGCTCTAGTTTATTCAAAAGATGCAGTTGATCCCCGAAAAAATATCACCATCAAAGCCTATGATGAAGAAGAGTGTTCCTCTAAAGGAATTGTGATGTTACCCATCAAAGTGGGACCTTTGCAGAAAGACACAGCATGCCAAGTTCATCAATTGGACTTATCATACAACATACTCTTGGGAAGACCCTGGATACATGACATACAAGTTGTTCCATCAACATATCATCAATGCCTAAAATTTCTCTACAATGAGTAGGAAATCATGATCTCAGCAGATTCAAATCCATTTCAGTACTGTAGTAATCTCAAACTAGTTCAAGAGGTCATTGTTCCTCATAATAGGGAGGCATCATCTTCAAACACACAAACCAAAGAAAAAGCATTTGCCTCAATTTTTTCAAGTATGGAAAAACAAATGCAAAGAGATCGAGGGAATGGAGAATATTCAATATCACAACTACCACTCTCTACTAAGTCCTATGGAAAACCATCAAACTCTAAACAACCACCAATTGTGAAACATCTTCCAATATTTGATGGAGCATTTGTTAGTGTTGGGACCTTATCAGAGGAAACAAAAGACAAAGATGTGCTATAGTGGCTATACAAGGATGAAGAAGTCCAAAAAAGGATCAACAATGTCTGCATACCCACTAAAAAGTATGGAAAAGGATTTAACATTCTTCAAAAAATGGGACACACTAGAACAGGTCCTATAGGAAAAAGAAAAGAAGGTATCTCATAACCTATCCAACCTTACACTCAGCAGGCTATAAACAAAGCAGGCTTAGGGTATGGTTAAGTTACTCTACCAAAAAACACATCTTCTAGCCAACAATAAGAGGAATATGAAAACAGACAAGAACAACTTGCAATTGAAAGGGAAGAAGAATTAGCCAAGCAACAAGCACAAGAAAACATGAAATGGAAAAAGAAGCAAGCTTCAAATCAACAAGAAAAACAAACTAAAGGCACCTCCCAAGTAGCATTAACTCTTAATCAAAACAAGCATGAACCTAGTACTACTCAAGGAGAACTCATAGCAAGGTTGACAGCACTCAATCTCAGTCCAGAAGAAGTTGAATATGAAAGAAGAAAAGATATAGCAAGAAAAGCAGAAGAAACAAATCAAACACTATATGAATAAAACTGTAGATTTCAAGCTACAAGTGAGACAGGTTCTAATGAATGGGAATGGGATTCCTATCACTCTGAAGAATCAGCTACATAAATTGCTTTGAAGAAGATGTAGGAGTCGATGTAGTTCACACCTATGAAATGAAAACATTAGGAACTAGCCCACCTGAATTAGAATCACATTCGGCTGACTTGGACTTAATCTAGCACGATCAGGAGCTCCTTGTGTGAGGTCATTCTAATCAGAGTACCATTCTAGACATTGGCATACATATCAAAAACTTTGACACATCTACTATGACCCTTGATACCCTCGAAACATCTCAACCTAATGACCCCCTACCTCTAATCCACCCTAAACTTATTGATTGGGAAAATGAAAGACATACTGCCATTGATACCTTTCCTAATGATCATGCCATATCTATATATCTTAATGCAATCGAACCTGCAACAACTTTCACCAAGAATTTCAACAATGCATCTTCCAATCAAGTGGGTGCCAAATCTCCCAGTCGCAAAAGTGAAAATAAAGAAAACAATATCAGGTCTAATGCTGAAAACCATTTCTTGGCAACATTAGATCAGAAAAAAAGTAAAAAGAAAGGACACATCTAATGGTGAAAACCTCCTCGATGTGCCGGAAGATGGGAGATTTGACACTTTACCTGTGCACTATCAAGAAAGGTCATCCATTTTGATCGAACCAAAAGAGGCAGTTAACATTGGGATAACAAAGAAACTAAAGATCCTACATCTAGCAACTTCTCTATCAGACCAAGAAATGCAACAATATATGCAATTCTTCAAACGATGGCAAATGAATTTTTCCTAGTCATATGCAGACATGCCAAGGTTGGATCTAGAGCTTATTATGTATCACTTAAATGTCAATTGAGGAGCCAAACCAGTTCAAAAAAAATTAAGGAAGATGCATCCACATATCACTCTCCTAGTCAAAGTGGAACTAAAGAAATTACTGGATGTAAGATTCATCAAACCTATGGCTTATCCTCAATGGGGATCCAACATCGTTCCTGTTTCCAAACTAGATAAAAGTATCATAATATGCACAAATTTTAAGAGATATTAATAATGCATGTCCAAAGGATGACTTTCCTTTTCCTAACATTGACATCATTGTGGATTTAACTGCTAGGCACTCCATGTTTTCTCTAATAGATGGTTTCTTCGGATACAATCAGATTAAAATAGCACCTAAAGATCAAGAAAAGACAGCTTTCAAATGTCTATGGGGTACTTTCTACTGGAACGTCATGTCCTTTGGACTAAAGAACGCAGGTGCTGCATATCAGAGAGCTATGACAATGATATTCCATGACATGATGCATACATTCATGGAAGATTATGTGGATGACATATTGGCCAAATCATACAATAGAGAAGACCATATAGGAATACTAGAAAAAATATTTGATAGGTTAAAATAGTATAAGCTACAAATCAATCCTAAGAAATGTGTCTTTGGTGTCACTTCAGGCAAGCTATTAGGATACATTGTTTTAGCTAGAGGTATCGAAGTAGATCCAGCTAAGGTCAAAGCAATAATGGAAATGGTATCTCCTTGGAATATTAGTCAACTAAGATCACTTCAAGGAAGACTACAGTAAATTAGAAGATTTGTCGCTCAACTAGCCAATAAATACCAACCATTTACTCATCTATCACATGAAAATGTTACTTTCAGGCGGGACCATCAATGCAAGGACGCATTCAATAATATCAAGACTTATCTCATGCAACCACCTGTCCTAATGTCACCAATTCTAGGAAATCCATTGTTACTTTATGTATCAACCACCGAAGTATCATTAGGAGTCCTACTTGCACAATAGGATAATGAAGGAAAAGAACAAGCCATCTACTACATCAGCAGAACATTAGTAGGATACGAAATCAACTATTCACCAACAAAAAAAGCATGCTTGGCGGTAGTTTTTGCTTCTCAAAAATTAAGACACTATCTACTATCTCACTCCATCAAGTTGATTGCTAAAATCGATCCATTGAAGTATTTGCTTAGCAAGGCCACATTAACAGGACAACTAGCAAAATGGATTATGATTCTAAGCAAGTTTTATATTGAGTATGTTGGCAGAAAAGCTATAAAGGGGCAAGTCATTGCAGACCAACTATCAGAGGCACCACTTCAAGATGATCGTCCTTTACAGATTGAGTTTCCCGATGTTGATATCCTAACGGTCACCACAAAAATATGGCAATTATACTTTGACAGTTCATATACACAGCATGGATCGGGAGCAGACATTCTATTCATCACACCAGAAGGTCCTACAATTCCAAAAGCATACAAATTAAGTTTTCCATGTACCAACAATACAATAGAATATGAATCTTTGGTTACAGGTATCAAAATGGCTATAGAATGGAACATTACACAACTTCAACTCTTTGGAAACTCTCAGCTCGTCATCAATCAAATCAATGACGATTATCAAACAAAGAATGAAAAGTTAATGCCTTATAAGAAGATGGTTGACGATGTCAAGAAATATTTTGTAGAAATAACTTTTCAGCAGATTCCAAGGAATGGCAACAAAGCGGCAAATGCCATGGCAACACTTTCTTCTCTACTTCAAACACAGGAAAATCAAGAGTGTTATGAGTTCCTGGTGGAAGAATTGTTTTACCCTGCACATAATTGTCATGATTCCCAAACTATTTGTCACCTTGTTGGGCATGATTCCTCCCACTATGGCCAAACTTACACATACCTAAAAGATAATATCCTCCCTCTTGACTTATCAAAGAATCAAAAGAGAAACTTTATCTACCAATCCTCCCATTATACTCTTGTCGCGGATACCCTTTTTAAACAAGGTCTGGATGGTACTCTTTTAAGATGTCTCGAACAAGAATAATCTGAGAAGGCATTACATGAAGTCCATAATGGCATTTGTGGCACTCATTCAAGTGGTCTTACCCTTTCAAAAAAACTCATATGCTTGGGCTATTATTGGCCAACTATGGAATGAGATTCTTTTTAGATAACTAAAACATGCAAACAATGTCAGATCCATGGAAATTTGATTCATGCACTAGCACAAGAACTTCATGCTTTGGCAACATCTTGGCCTTTCTGCCAATGGGGTCTTGATCTAGTAGGAAAGATAAATCCTTCTTCATCAAATGGTCACAAATTCATCCTTGTAGCTATAGAATATTTCACAAAATGGATTGAGGCAATACATCTCATCAATATCATAGGAAAACAAATTGTTGCATTTATCTTGAACTACATCATCTATCGCTATGGAATACCCATGAGCATTATCACTGATAATGAGTGACCATTCAAGAACCAACATGTACAAGAACTATGTGAGAAATTCAAGATCCAACACAAATTTTCAACACCCTACTATCCACAAGGAAATGGGCAAGCAGAATCATCAAAAAAAACTATTTTGAAAATCCTCAAAAAGACAGTGAATGATGCTGGCAGAGATTGGCATATTCAATTGAACCCTGCTCTATGGGCCTACCATACCAGTATCTGGACACCAGCAGGTGCCACACCTTTCTCTCTTGTTTATGGATTAGAAGCAATACTACCAATAGAAGTAGAGATACCTTCTCTACAAGTATCACTAAAAGGCCTTATCCCAAATGAAGAACAACGAGTATCTAGATTGCAGGAGTTAGAAATTAATCCATGAACAAAGACAGCATGCCTTTGATCATTTAAAGGTATATCAGCAAAGAATGTGTCACAGTTATAATCACAAGGTCAAACCAATAATATTTCAAGTTGGAGAACTAGTACTAAAAGAAAATCCATGCAACCAGGCAGATCGAGAAAAAAAATGAAAGTTTGAACCAAACTGGTTAGGTTCGTTTGTAGTCATAGCAACATTTGGGTCGGGAGAATATCGGCTATCAACATAGGATGGGGATCAACTCGAGGAACCCATCAATAGCATGCATCTAAAGAAGTTTATATCTGAAAAAGCAGAAAATCTAAAAACAGTGAAAAAGCAGAAAATACAAAAAAATTAAAAATAAATAAACAAAAAAAAAAAATCAAATATGCGAAAAAGTGCAATAAAAACAGATGGTGAAAACCTGGCAAACAAGTGCTATCTGTCTGTTAGCTCTTCCATCTATTAGTTCATGCATCCTTCCACTTGCATTCATTTCCATCAACGTTGTTCATATCCGTCATAAAGCCTTTGTACATACGCAGGAATCGCAGGTGATTTCTCACCATGGTTTGGATCATTGGGTATATCATAATGACTTTGTTTCTAGGCTTGGGGAAAAATCCTGCACCTAGCTTGGGGCAAAAATTTTGATCATTTTGGGATTCATCAAACAAGTAGAACAATAGTCAGGCAACTCTTGTCAAGCAAAAACTGAGACACATCCAACGTTGAACACAAGATCACCTTGTCCACAATCAAACTATCACATGTCAGTCTAAGCACATCACACACTTTTCAATGGATGATATCTTTTTGATAATGATTCTAACATGATTGTTCAACTTTTTTATTTTCGCTATCATGATTTCTGAGTGACTCCATGATGTCTCTGACTAGAGGAACAAGGAAGGAACATGATATTTTTCTTGTCTGTTGTCTGTAAATTAATCATTAATATGTGCAAATTTGTCTCAATACATGATCATCGGAGTATCATCAAAGGCATTTTCGATTTGCATATAGAAATCGTTAATACTGCCTGTTTTATGCAAGCAACACTCAGGGCATCTTGGTTTAATTATACCTCGATGCTTGTGTTAACTTGCAATATCAAAATCCAGGAAAGAAGTGCTTGGGTCACCATGGTTTAATTATACCATCAATGTTTGCACTCACTTCCCATATTTTAAAAGGCTCAATGATGACACAACGCAATAACCCAGTGACTGGTCTGGTCGTAGCTTTGCATTTAGCTTGCATTTCTTTCTTGCATGGGTTCCTGCACACTCATCTTATCCAAGGTTAGGTCTATCGTAGGAATCATCAAATATCATCATAAGTGTATACACAATCAGACTGATGACCCATCTCTCTCTCTCTCCAGATATTGTCAACCCAGCGCAAATCTTATGATACCCCCTCAACAGAACCAACATTAGCATATCTGAATCTTCCTGCAGCCTGATATCAACAAACTATTAGTTCTTTATCCAATCAACCTTATCAACTCTATCAATCAATCACATCTAAATCTACTCTATCATGTCTTATATAGGATGTATATTTCCTGGAACCAGACGTTTCGATCAAGTCTTATACAGGATATATCATTCCTGAAACCAGATGCTTTAATCATCTTTGTCTTATACAGGAGGTGTCATTCCTAAAACCAGACTAAATCTCAATCTTATCAATCTAAGCAATCAAGCTCTATCAATTATCCAGAACCACATCGTAGTGATCAAAGAACTCGCACTTTCATCAATCAACGTTGCATAAATCAAATCATTTCTAATCAGGAAATCAATTTCGCAACAATCCAAACACTCCAAAGGTCAATTATCTCAATTGATCTCCTAAGGGGGCATCATCGTACTGCAATTTATCAATCAATGTCTGGGGCATCCTATCAAACCAATATCATCATCAAAATGAGATTATTCTTTGAATCAATGTGTCATCACACCTCGCTTCAAAGAGGGACAAAATGTATACACCTAAAAATGGTCTGAAGATAATTAATTGAATAAGCAATTATTTAATGAATCCACCTTCCTAATTTAATTGAATTCATTAGAAATTTGATTAAATTCTCCCTTTCATCTACTTATTAATAAATATAAGGATTTATTTAATAGGTTCATTTCAATAAGTCCCCTTTGATTAATTTATTCAAATTAATTAATCCTCCCCCCATTCAATCAATTCTTCTAATCCCCTAATTAATTAAAACAAATCAATTTAGGAGTTGTTGAAAATTAATTAGTCTTTTCCTATTATTTGAATTTTAAATTCAAATTACCCACATGCCTCCTAACTTCTAACCACCTAGCCTAACATCCCTCTAACCTAACCCATTCCTCCTAACCTTGGGTTTAACTAACCCTATCCTATCTTGCACATCCTAACCTCCTTATCCTAACCTCCTATGGTCTAGATATTCTCCCCTTGAGACACATGGCACTTTGGCAGCATGTCTCCTCTCTTGGACACTTGCCCTCTTATGAGAAAGGCTCCTTGAAACTTGTCACCACAGAGATGACAAGTGTCCCTTCATCCAACCTCTTGTCCAGCCTCCTCCAATTTCACCCTTGATATCTTCAGACTCAATCTTGACTGTTGATTCCTGCCACCTCATGCCTAGCCTTGGAAATCCTATAAATATGCCCCATTTTGGAGCATAAAGGATCCCATCTCATTTTCATCTTAGGCATTGTTACTATAGGCATATCCATACTAGCATATCATTTGAGTATTGTTACTATAGGCAATTGCACCTTAGATCTAGCTTAATTTGATCATTTTCTAGCATAATTGTTGAATCGCATAGCTTAATAAATCTCTTTTCTAGCTTAATTGCATCATCATCATAGCTTAATCATGCATGTCATTATCTTAATTAGACTCTTGGATCAATCTGGCATAATCAATCTCATCTAGCTTGCATATTATCATGTCAAATACTCCCTCTAGGTGTACTCAAGTCATTGGGATTTCTTATCGAGATCTGAGAGAAAATCCATACTCGCATCTCTTAGGAGGTGATAGGTCACTTTGTCATGGTTTATCTTTCGTTTAATTTCCATTTTCTAACCATGCTTGTAATGATCTATTGAGTGTTTGTGTTGCAGCTGTGGGTACCCTACTTCATAGGCACGACAAGGGAAAGTTACATATAGCATATAACAACATGAAAATGATAACAATGAATAAGATATTACTATAGTTATGGGCATGTTGAAATGTGGTTTTATATTACTTTAATTATTTGATATCTAAGTATCTAAGCATTTTGATTATTAGAAATTAGGAACTGTGTTTGAAATGGACTTGCTAGTGCAATATAGATGTGCAATAAATAAATAAATAGTGACACACATTGGAATTATTAAAAGATATATGCAATCATTTTTGGGGGATAATGGTGGTATACCTTTACTAAAAATGTGAGATAACTATTCAATTAGAATTACTTACACTATTCTTGGAATGTCTAGTGTATGAGTGGAAGGGAGCCTAATCATAACATTCAAAATTAGGAGAAATTTGATTATGAGTATGCATTGCTTATAGGATGGGATATGAGAATATGTACAATATTTTAAATGTTTTGCTAAATATACATATATTTTATTATAACAAGGATTATTATTAAAATATTTAATATGCATTTGTAACAGTCCGTGTGTATAATTTAATGCTTCTGAGACATGTTATATTTAAAAAAATTATAGAATTAGGTTACTAATGGCCTGTATTTTCTTTACATATCAATACGTCAACCATGCAACATTGTAAAGTGGTTATGAACAAAATAAGAAGGTTGAGATACTAGTTAAGCATAAATATAGTTTGTATGTGCTATGTTGTAGGAAAAATGTAATGGTATTCCCATGAAATAGTTTAATACAAAAATAGTTCTAGTCATAATTATGTTTGATACTTGATTGGATAGTACATGATACAATAATAGTTCTAAAGCATTCAATTAAAATTTTCTATGAACACAACTAGAAAGTTTCAAGATAAAATTTTACATAAATAATAAATTATCCATCCTTCCCATTCCATTAAGTGAGTCCTGATTTGACATGCTCCATATAGGTTTGGTTCACTTAGGTTATAGACTATGTTAATAATGTAAATAATATATTGTTCATATAAGTAAGCTCATGTTGCTTCCGTTATGTCACTATAATGTACTAATGACTATGAGTGAGGAGATAGGACGATTTCAACAGGATAACCTTTCATTCTCGTACTAATGACTATGAGTGAGGAGATAGGACAATTTCAATAGGACAACCTTTCATTCTCAATAAAATAAAATTGAGAGCCACTAAAAGGGGGTATTAGGGAGTTGTGATAAACTTGGTACTTTTGTGTGTTTCCAAAAAAATGATGATAGGAAATTGAAAGGGTGGAAGCAAGCTTCATATGGTATTTTACCATCTAGTTTAAATTCCAAGCTTCCTTTAGCAAAATCCTCTAGTGTCTCTTTTATTTCCACTTTAACATGTAAGAAACAAGGAGAGTTTACATGTCTACCAAGCAGAAGGGGAGATATGAGGGTTTTGGAGTAGGACGCTTAGATGGTTTATGGGATATGGATTTACACCGAACATTCCATTGGGGGGATTCCGCCTTCACACACGAGACTTTTGGAATTCCATGAGGTCACATTAATTGCTAAATATAAAGGCTCATTCAATGGCATAAAGCTAAGAAATAATATATTCTTTCGCAAGGGGTGTTCAATCCACATCTTGGGAAAGGGTGGCTAAGTGCTAGAGACAACCATTCTCATTTCCACCATCTTTTACCTCACTTCTCTAACACAATGTTTATAGTTCTCTACAATTTTCTTTCTTTCAAACTTATGTAATGATGTCCCTTAGGAACAATACGAAGGCAATGACATGCTTGATATGTAGAAACGGATTACATCTGTAAGGAAAAATTTATATTTGAAAATTATGGTAGGATTCAGAATGTAAAAAAAATATTGCTCGTTCATTATTAAAGATGACTTTCACCAGTATCTAAATTTGGAGTGATTCATAGTTGATATGGCTACTTTTTCTCTAACTACTAGAAAGATAGATTCATTCCTTTCTTGTTTCTCACTTACCATTTCCAAGTTTGTAAGCCTAAGATTTAGATTTCGGTAAATATACTAATATTAACCATTCTTGTCTTCTTACGCTTTGAAGAGGTGCAATTTAAATATCTCAGCATCATGAGTAGGCCCACTGGTCAGGATTCCAATGTTGCATCTTTCACACATCACTATCTATTGTGTATACAAAAGTTGAACTTGCTCTTCATTATCTTCTCGATGTAAAGTTGTATACACCTAAAAATGGTCTGAAGATAATTAATTAAATAAGCAATTATTTAATTAATCCTCATTCCCAATTTAAATGAATTCAATTCACCTACTTATTAATAAATATAAGGATTTATTCATTAAATTCATTTCAATAGTCCCCTTTGATCAATTAATCCCCCCCCATTTAATTCACTAATTAATTAAAGCAAATCAATTTATGAGTTTGCTGAAAGTTAATTAGCATTTTTCTATTATTTGAATTTTTAAATAAAAATTACCCACATGCCTCCTAACTTCTAACCACCTAACCTAACACATTCCACCTAACCCTGGGTTTAACTAACCCCATCCTAACCTCCTTATCCTAAACTCCTATGGGTTGGATATTCTCCCCTTGAGACACATGGCACTTTTAACACATGTCTCTTCCCTTGGACACTTGTCCTCTTGTGAGCAATATTCCTTGACACTTGTCACCACAAATATGACAATTGTCCCTCCCTCCAACATCTTCTCCAACCTCCTCCAATTTGACCCTTCATATCTTCAGACTCAATCTTGACCATTGATTCCTGCCACCTCACCCCTGGCCTTGGTAATCCTATAAATATCCCCCATTTTGGAGCACAAAGGGATCCCATCTCAAGCATTTTTATTATAGGCATATCATTTATAGCATTCTAGTTTAGCATTGTTATCATTTATTGCATCTTAGATCTATCTTAATTTGATCATCTTCTAGCATAATTGCTTAATCATATAGCATAATAAATCTCCCATCTAGCTTAATTGCATCTATCATTTAGCATAATCATGCATATCATTAGCATAATTATATTCTTGGATCAATCTAGCTTAATCATGCATTCATCTAGCTTGCACATCATATCATTTTAAATCCTTCGTCTTGGTGTAGTCAAGTCACTGGGATTGCTCATCTAGATCTGAGAGCGAATCCACACTCGCACCTCTTAGTAGGCGATAGGTCGTTTTGCCATGGTTTATTATTCATTTGATTTCAATTTGCTAACCATGCTTGTAATGATCTATTGAATGTTTGTGTTGCAGTTGGAGGTACCCTACTTCACCCTCACGACAAAAGCCTCTTCTTCGTGTCAAGGGAGATTTGTCTCAATCTAATTTATCTTCATAGTATAGCTATTTTAGGGTCATATATAGTTAGATTGAATGAGTAATTATTTGTGCTGGAGGTTGGTGTTAGGTCAATCATGAGAAAGCCTAAAGGAATGTGTTTTAGAGTAAACGATACATACTTTTCTTATCGGTGTGTTGCGAAATCAACAATGGGAAGATAATTATAGGAAACTTTATGCGAGGGTAAGTTCAAATTTCCTAGGAGATAAAAGATTATGATTAGTAGAAAGTGGGACCTTCACTATTAAATCAAAGAAAGGTTCGATCTTATATGTTGTCTCGCTATGTGTTGTTCCACAAGAAATTAATTATTTAAAATGCTAACCCATACCTATAATCTTTTACCTATTTTAGGCATTCTAACTAATCGTGTGCTCTATGCACTTGTGATTTCAATGTGATTGATAAACTTCTTGCTACTATACTTCACAACAAATTTGAAAGACTAATATCTATCACCTTATGAGAAAGAGCGGATAGGGTTTAGTCCGTGGAGGCTGATGATGGAGATGGTGAAGTGGATGATCCAAATGATGAGGACGGTTATTTTATTTCCTCAATGATCTTGATTCAAGGCGCTCCCAGGTACCATTACTTTCTTGGGGTCGTTTCATCCCATGTTTTTTCTCCTGTCACCAGTGATGTTGCAGGGGCCCCTGTGTTGTTTGCGGTTCTTTTTGAACATGTTAATTTTATTTTTCTTGTGCATTTGGATTTGGTTGCCCCTGATCAACAGTGCATTTGGCATGGTTTTTCCCTTTAGGCATGGCAAAGATTGTGGTTTTTCTCATGGGGGCTCCTTTCTGTGCCCTTTCCCTGAGTTGGGTTTTCTCGGTTGTATGTGTGTCATTTCTTTCGTTGTTAGTGGTGGACATGGTTGTCTTAGCTCATTTTTGGGTTGTCCTATCCACCTTTAGGGCTTTTTTTTGGAGGTGACACTCATTTAGGCAAGGTCAGTTGTTATGGCAGGGGCTTCTTGGAGGAGAGGGGTTTCTATATTCCCCTTTGGCTTCTAGCAGTAGCGGTTTTTTCATTATTTGGGTTTTTGCCTCTATGGGTGAGTGTTTTCTCTCCCTCTTTTCTAGACTCTCATTGTTGTATGTTGGCATGTTCATCGTTAGTTAGTTTTAAAGGACGCGTTCTTGTAGTTTGTTTTTGGTTGGGGTTGTTTTTTATTTTATTTTTTTGGCTCTCCTAAAGATCCCAACTAAATATTGGCCCCTAGACCTATGGATATATTTTCATAATTATTAGATCTACTTAAAGAGGATTTATTACGATTAGATACATTTTAGATAATTTGATTACCGATTGGGAGGCCATGGAATGGTCTAGGAATTCTAATCAAAACACTAAATATATTTTGCTAGGCTTCTTGAAGGCATATGATAGAGTGGAGTAGTCATTTATGATGATGACAATTGAATAATTTGGTTTCCAAAGTGGTACTTTTCAAAAGTTTTGAACTCTTTTGAAAGATGTGGTAGCTCAGGTAGATGATAATGGATCCTTGTCTTGTCTATTTTCTCTGCAAAGGTCAAATACATAGCGTTGTTGTCCTGCTCCGGTCTGTTTTTGATAACCTTAGATCTATAATCTTTTACATTCCTAGGGACTCTACCTTCTCTCCTAAACCTAGATTCCTAAGTGTTTCTTCAAAATGGAGAAGACATCTTTAAATTTCAATTTGTTGATGATACCATAATTTTTTCTAATCTTGAAGAAAAAAATTAAATCTATTTTGTGAAGCATCTAGAGCTAGAATCTCCAAGAAAAAAAAACATAATGGCTAGTTAGAATATAAACCCTGCAACATGGTTCACTAAATTATAGCTCCAATAGGGTGTACCTAACGAATTGGTTAGATACTTGGGTATTCCTTTCATATTTGACCCCTATATAAAAGAGATGTGGGAAGGGATTAAGAGAAAATTATATTTAAAAAAATGCATCAATTGAATAAACAATACCTATCTTTAGTAGGCAGGTTTCGAGTCTGTCAAAAATTTATCATCTTAAAACCTATATTATTCCTTTGTGTAGCTATTTAGTAGCTACCAGATAAATGAAATTCAAAAACTTATTAGGCAATTTCTCTTGTTAGATAGGAAAGGTAATAAGGAAAAACATATTGTTAAATTGAAATGGTGTTGCTTAGATAAATCGGAAGGAGGTCTAGGATTGAGAGACATAAATTGGAAGGAGGTCTAGGATTGAGAGACATAAACGATATTATTTTTGGAAAAAAAATTAGCATTGCATGTTGGATCCAATGTGTTCAAAAGTATATGGAAATCATGAGAGATAATATTCTGACGTTATGGATTCTAATAGCTGTTAATTGAACTCTACGAAATCAACCTAGCGGAAACTTATTAGTAAAGACCAGCCTCTTGCCTTATCTTAAGGTTGCTCGACTAAAACATGGCATCTAAAAATGTACCAGATGCTTTAATGATATCCTATGTAACAGTCACCTTAATTCTTGGAATGACTTGAGTGATGAATTTTAATCTCCCTTAAACACATTGGAGGACTTATTCTATTCTTAAAGAGATGTGCAGAATCATGTTCTTTTCCCAATTTGCAAATTCAGTGATAATTCTTTTCTTCAGGGTCTCACCTGGATTGAAGGAACTAAATCACCAAACTTAAAGCCTAGAAAGTTTTAGAAATTA
This sequence comes from Cryptomeria japonica, assembly GCF_030272615.1. Taxonomy (NCBI): domain Eukaryota; kingdom Viridiplantae; phylum Streptophyta; class Pinopsida; order Cupressales; family Cupressaceae; genus Cryptomeria; species Cryptomeria japonica. The sequence continues at coordinate 253,757,333 of NC_081409.1, read as the reverse complement.
AAAAATTCATCCCACGACCTCACCAATCATTTAAATAAATGTTGGAATCTTGATCTTTCAAGAAATCATTAGCCAAATGTACTTTTAAAACGCTATGGAATAATGTTTTAGAACCTAAATTTACTCATTTTAAATGGTTATTCATTTTCTAAAAGATCTCATTTGCTATTCCTTCCTCCATGGTGAATTTATGTTCTAAATTTGTAAATATTCTGAGAGAATTAGACATTTCTTCTTTAATTTTTTATTTTTTTTTAAAAAAAAAAGAGATTTGGAATATGTTCTTTACTAATCTGGTGGGATGGAGGGGATAAGGGTAAAGTCATTTAGAAAGATATTCTCTTTGGTTCTATGGAAGGTTTAAGTCACTCTTATAAAAAAAATTGGCTTAGTTTAACTGCCAATATTCTATGGGAAATTTAGAAGGTTAGATATGAGGATATTATCTAGGGTAGTAGGAGAACACTTGCTGAGTCTCAAAGAAGACTCATGTTTACAATATTTTTTGGGATATAGTAATCATAATGGAGCTTTAAAAAGACACATTTTTTAAACTACTAAAATAAATAACAATGGATTGGACAGTCAGAGGTCAAATGTGGAAGGTAGTGACTCTTAAATAAAGATGATAGCATCCCATATATATGAAAACTCACCTTAAATTCTAAAATAAATATAATAAGTACCTGTCGAGATAATTAAGAAGGATCCTAATCACCTAAAAGGTCGGAGGTTCCATTTAAACCAAGGAGAAGACCTTACTATAGATGTAATTTGATCTAATGGAGATATCCCTGAGTTTGTTCCCCCTTGGAATTATAAATATACTAGAAGTGAAAGTAGAAATTTTTGGGTAGTTGGTGTCTAAATTGTTGGCATTTTGATGATTATGTTGTGATTGTCATTGATGGACACACACTTGCTATAAGATCACTTATGAATGTATGAATTATGCTCAACCAGTAATTGTTCCAAACAAGTATCATGTTGTAGTCTTTAGACTATTGATGTTGTGAAGAAAGTGTTTACCAATCTCAAGCGGAGCGGAGCAAAGGAGCTAGAAGTGGCAGTTGTCTTTTTCCCAGTCTTCAATTTTTGTCAACCGGTATTACTCTGAGTTACCAACCGGTAACCAAAAAAGTTGTATAAACCAGTAATACTCTGTGATGAGTTACCAACCGGTATATTTTTGTGATGAGTTACCATCCACTGATACTTTGACGGTGATTTTGTGTCATGTTATCAAATGTGTCTAGATACAATGAACCTAGGAACTTGCAATGTAATCCTATTGGACAGACATGAAATCAGATTCCTTTTTAGGACATCATATCTAGGGTTTTGTATGTGTATGTATGAGAGTAGCTGTTAGGTTTTGGTGGTCATTTTTTGAAGCTCTTGTATGTGCGATCTTAACTTAGAAGATCAAGTCTGTAGAGTGTGGATTTACTGCAGACTGAAGTAATACTGAAGAGCATTAGCTATGAGCTACAATGGATCTAATCAAGCAGACTGTGCCATTTGCTAGCTCATTCACTTGTTGATTGCTCACATCTTTGACAAGTCAGAAACCCTTAACTGGGTAGGCCCAGAAAAGCCTTTATAAATCCTCTAACAAGGTGGTTCACATCTGTGGATCTGAAATCCTCTCACAGGGTAGTCTTTAATCGGACTTATCTCCTAACAGAGACTGAGATTCCTAGAAGGATCTGTTTTGGTAAAGAACATTGTATGACCTTAACCGGTCTAGTTACTATTCTGCAGATAGTTACTTATGAGTTTCATCTCACCGTGCTTTTTCCCATTTGGGTTTCCATGTCAAAATCTCTTATGTTATGGCGATTGTGCTTCTATGGGTGAATGCCTTAGTTTCTATTTGGTTTGCATGTGTGTTAACCGGTTTATTTGTTAAACTGTTTTACCGGTTTACTACCAGACTATTAAAGTGTTTAAGTACAGTACTTTTTGGTATACTAATTCACCCCCAACTCTTAGTATTCATCAATTGGTATTAGAGCCAGCCTTTCTATAAGTCTAACCACTTGGAAAGAGATATGGGGGAATACACTGTGAGGGAACTTACTCATCGACTCACTTAAACTGAGCAAGCCTATTATGAACTTAAGGTCAAATATAAGGCCTCCTAGGCAAAAAGAAGAGAGCATGCTAAAAAACTGATGGAGCTAACTGAAAATAGTTCTTTTGATGAAGCGGACATGGAAGCCCTGATTCAAGAAGTTGAAAAACTGAATAAGTCCAATGCCAACCTAAGAAGGGAATTTGAGGGACTAACTATCAGAATGTGTCAAGAGCTTGAGAACCAGAGGAAAACTGAAGATCTGGTAAAAGATGAAGATCATGAGATATCCAAGCTGAAGCAAGAGATCAGTGCACTTACCGCTCGTCTTCATGAAAGTAAAATGGAAAAAGAAGAAGTGCAAGGTGAACTAAACATGGCTATCTATGAGAATGCAACCTTGAAGGAATCCAATGCTGCCATTTCCAAAGAACTCACTAAGTCAGAGGAAAAACTTACCAAATTCAATAAGAGCTCTATCAAGCTAGAGCAGAAGCTTGAATCAGCTAAACCAGTAAAGAATGCCAATGGACTTGGTTTCTCTAAATATGAGGAAGGTGAGACCTCTGGAACAAAAAGTGGAGCATCAAAGAAACAACCGGCATCAAAGGATAAAGGTAAGAAAAAGTTCAAACATGTTTGCTTTAATTGTCTCAAGGAAGGACACATTGCTAATGTATGTAGAAGTAAGTGTTGAGACATGGACCAGCTAGGACTCGAACCTAGGACCTTCCAATGCTACTGGAGTGCTCTACCACTGAGCTATTGGCCCCTCTTGGACCAGTCCATCATCGGTCTGGGTGTGGCTTAACACCAACACCCCCCTTAAGCCACACCTGCTTGGGGCTCCTAACCTGGACCTGGCTCTGATACCATGTTGAGACATGGACTAGCTAGGACTCGAACCTAGGACCTTCCAACGCTGCTTGAGTGCTCTACCACTGAGTTACTGGCCCCTCTTGGACCAGTCCATCATCGGTCCGGGTGTGGCTTAACACCAACAGTAAGGCTTACAATAATTTTCTTTATTTTCTAAACAATAAGCCTAGACCCAATAGATTCAATGGAAATTTTTATGCATGCAACAAGTTTGGGCATAGAGCATTTGAATGAAGGTCTATCATGCACAATATCGGAAGGTATCCTCAAAGGATTCAAGGAGTTTTTCCCGAATCCTCTGAGAACCAGAACCCAAACTAGTTTAATACCTATAGTCATCAGTCAAGTAGTGGTGGCTATCAAGCGGCAACTGGATGGAGAGCAATCTGTGTGATTTGTCATGGTCATGGTCACACTGCTGCAACATGTAGAAGAAAGAATGGAAACATGAATAATGGACCTTGGAGAGCACCTGGAATAGTTTTCTATCACTGCAACAAACTGGGTCATACAGCAAGATTCTGCAGAGCAAGAAAGAGTATATAGGATGATATACCGATCACTCTGGAAGGAAAGATTGATGTTGAAATTGTTCATGTAGGATTTTGCCAAGATCAAGGGCACAATGAAAAGCATAAAAAGAGACAATAGAATGACAAGAACAAACTGTATTCTCATCAATATGCAAATGATCAACTGGATTAACCAATACAATGAATAGAGGCCTTCTTATATAGGCAAGGCCATATGGATGTATGAGCACACAAATATGACATGTGGCTCAACGAGAAACAAGGGTAGGTAAGAAATACTAGGGGTAGGTAGAAGAAATAATATAATATTCCACAAGAGGTGGATGACCCACCGAATGTGGAGTGTAATAGCAAAATAAGACCACAAAAGGTGGAATTTCTCCTACAAGCTCTATCTCTATGTGCACACTTCCCTAAGTGTCTCAAATCCAAACTATGAAGAGATGCATTATCCTAAGTTAACTTAAGTAAGTGTAATAATATCCAAAATGAATATTTATTTACACCAACACCCCCCTTAAGTGCAACTTAGGGGAATGAAGACTCAAGTCAACAATGCAAGATGGGTCCCAGCTATGAGGCCATGATAGGTACCCATGTACAATATGCAAATGCAAGCAAAACTATGCAATGCAATCTCTCATAAACGGAGAAAGGGAGAAAACCCAGTGGGAAAAAAACTCCCCCCCAAAAGAGAGATGAATGTACAAAAGACTCTCAAAGAAGAAGGACAAAACCTCAAAGAGGAAAAAGTACCCCCCATAAGAGAGGAAGGAAAAGTTAGCTGACCCCCCCCAATGACACATCCCGCACCCCCAAGAGAGCTCGCAACTGCTGGAACTTACTCTCGGTGAAAGGTTTGGTGAATATGTCAGCAACCTGCTCTGCTGTAGGACAATACTGCAAATCAATGACCTGCTCCTGGATGAGCTCTCGGATATAGTGCATATGAATCTCGATCTGTTTGGTCCGCTTGTGCTGGACCGGGTTCTTTGAGATTGCAATAGCACTCTAATTGTCACAATTTAGAACTGTCAGCCGTGGAGTGGTGAATCCAAACTCTATGAGAATCTACTGGAGCCAAATGGTCTCAGTTGCTGCGTTAACAGTGCCTCGATACTCAGCCTCAGTCGAAGAGAGAGCAATAGCATGTTGTTTCTTTCTCTATTAACAAATGGGGCCCGAACCAAGGTGAAAACTGTAACCAGAAGTAGACTTGCGATCAACTAGATCGCCAGCCCAATCGGAGTTTGTGTAACCAACCAAGCGAAGTCCTGTGCCTGTTGCATAGTGAATCCCATAGTGATGTGTACCCTGAATGTAATGAAGGATGCGTTTGGCAGCTTTCCAATGAAGCTCATGTGGTTCCTGCATGAAGCGGGAAACCATGCCAACTGCAAATGAAATATCAGGGCGTGTATGAGTCAAGTAGATGAGACTACCCACAAGCTGACGATACAAAGTGGCATCAACTGGTGGAGAAGAACACTGAGCCTCAAGCTTGACTCCTGAAAGAAAGGGAGTCGGGGCAGGCTTACAATCAGCCATATGAAAGCATGCAAGTAGATCAAGAGCATACTTGGGCTGCGATAGTGTAATCCTGAAAGGTGACTGTGAAATCTCTATCCCGAGAAAGTAGTGCAAAAGACCTAAGTCAGTCATAGCAAATCTATCATGCAAAGTAGATTTGACCCTACTAATGATGGATGAAGTACTCCCTGTAATGATCAAGTCATCAACATAGAGCACAAGTATCAAGTGAGAGTCATTCTATCACAAAATGTAGACATTCGAATCGGAATGACACCTGGTGAAACCTGCGGAGAGAAGAAAGGAATCCATCTTGGCGTACCAAGCCCTGGAGGCCTGCTTAAGGCCATAGAGAGATTTCCTTAGTCTGCAAACCAAGGAAGTATCCTGGATGAAACCCTATGGTTGCTCCATATAAATCTCCTCATCAAGATCACCATGAAGAAAAGCACTCTTCACATCCATCTGATGTATTGCCCAACCATGAGCTGCAGCAATAGCAAGTGTCAAACGAATGGAGTTCATCTTGGCTAAGGGTGCAAAGGTCTCAGTATAGTCAACACCTACAACCTACAAGAAACCTTTCACAATAAGCCGAGCCTTATACTTATCCACACTACCATCCGCTGCAAACTTGGTTCGATAGATCCACTTACATCGAACCATCTTTCTCCCCTTAGGCAGATGGACTAGATCCCATGTGTTGTTCCTCATCAAGAAACTATACTCTTCCTCCATAGCTTGGTCCCACTCAGGAACCCCTGATGCTTCCCTAAATTTCTGTGGATCGGAAGCGGTAGTAATGAATGCATGTGGAAGATCCTAATGTTGTGATCGAGTTCTCCGTGTATCCGAAGGATCCCCAACAAGAGAACCCGCGAACTCAAGTGTCTATCGAGCCCAACGAGGTCTAGGTGGAGGTGGAGAACGAGGCTCCTCAACTTCATGTGGACCCTGCGGAGGTGTAACCCTACGAGTCGAAGTTGAAGGAGTCTCATCATCTGAATCACTAACATCACTATCCACAATGGAGGAAGGTGGAGGAGGTAGAGAGGCTAAGCTAGGAGAGCTTTCCTCAAAGTGAACACTCCTCTCAATGAACACCTCATGTGTCTCTGGATCCATCAATCTATATGCCTTAACACCCTCAGGATATCCAACAAATATGCAAGGTCGACTCTATGGTTCCAATGCCTTGCGTTTCTGTGGAGGTATGCGAGCCCATGCTGGACACCCAAAGACTCTGAAATGCTTCACAGTTGGTTTCCTACCAGCCCAAGCTTCAAAAGGAGTAATACCTTGCAAAGCTTTGTGAGGAACCCGATTCTGGATGTGTGTGGCACAACTGATAGCCTCTACCCAAAAGGCAAGATCAAGAGAACGTGCATGTATCATACAACTAGCCATTTCTTTGAGAGTTCTATTCTTGTGTTCTGCAACCCCATTCTGTTGTGGAGTGTATGTTACAAAATGCTGAAGATCAATCCCCTCAAATGTACAAAAATCCTCAAGCCTTTTGTTCACATATTCCCTTCCATTATCTGTGCAAAGAATCTTGACCACTTTCCCTGATTGCTTCTCCACGCGAGTCTTGAAGTTCTGAAATCTGTCAAATACTTCACTTCCAAGTTGAAGAACTTCCAAAGCTCTCCAAGTTTTCCCTTTATCAAACTTCTCTTCGAGATGCTTGCCCATGGAACAACCTGAACATACACCTTCTGAAAAACTGATTCAAGGTAGACCTGTGACCATGTCTTTAGTGCTGAGCTGCTGAAGATAGCGGTAGTTGAGGTGACCAAACCGCTCATGCCATAGCTTACTTTCTGAATTTGAATGAGTAAGCAAGGCCCTAGAAGGTGAACTTGGCACAAAGTGGGAGAATGAATAAAGCCTTGAGTTGTCATTGACTTGCCCCACTGCTACCAAGGCATCATCATCAAGTTCCTTTACCACAACTAAATCTGGTGTAAACTCAACCTTTTTCCCATTCCCATAGTGAGTGATTTGGTAGATGGAGAGAAGGCTGGTAGACAAGTTAGGAACATAGAGAACATTCTCAAATGTTCCATCATCCATGTCAACTGAACCTTTCCCTTCAACCTCTACTTGTGTATCATCACCTATGTAAATGTGAGGTACCTTAGATGGCTCCAATGAAGAAAACTGCTCTTTTGTAGAACCCATGTGATATGAGGCACCCGAGTCAAGCATCCATTGCTATGAAGAACCTGTTGTAGCCACAAATGCTTGCCCTTTTCCCTTAGACTATGAGGAAGAGGAAGGAGATGAATCCTTCTTTGTGTAGGTGGATGGCAAGTTGATGTTGTTTTTCTTAAGAAGATTAGTTAATTCATCAACTTGCTTTGCGTGGCATCGATGCTCATCATGACCATACTTCTTGCAATATGCACAAGTTGGTTTATCCTTCTTAGGTGGTGTCCCCTTCTTGGAAGAGGATGAAAAATCGCCTTGTGATGGAGAGGATGATTGCCCTTTTTCCTGGTGTGGCTTAGACTTAGAGTGCTTCTTCTTCTTGTTGGAATCTTTGCCTTGATTTCCTTGATTCCCTTGATTAGCCACCAAAGCCTTGGACTTTAAGGACTTGAGAAACCCCATGTTCAACAACTTAGATTGTTCCAATATTAACATTTCTGTGAAAGCATCAAATGAAGGCATAACATAAGAACTCTCCACTGTCAAACGATGAGTTTGGAAGCTAGACACAAATGCTGCATATTCTGGTGCAAGCTTATCCAACAAGTTGAATATCAATTGAGCATCCTTTTTGTCAATTCCACAATCCTTAAGCTTTGCTCTTAGCTCATTTGCTTTGGTGACATGATCTTGGATTGTATCAAAACTCTTGGGATCCAAGTTGGTGAGCTCATTATCAATCTGATAGCCTTTGATTTCATCAACTTGTCCATACAATTTCTGAAACATATCCCAAGCCTCTTTGATTGTTTTACACTTCTCAATGTGAAAAATGACGTCATCTGATACATACTTGCGCAAGGTTCCAAGAGCCATGCAATTCTTTGTGAGCCATTCTAATTGAGCATTTAGATCAGCCTTAGGATCAGGTGGTGTTGTTATTGTTCCATCTATGTAGTGTGTGAGACCCTTTTCCATTAATTTACTCCATACTTTAATTTTCCATGATGCATAATTATGTGGAGTTAAAGGTGGAAATTTATTAGGACTCATTGCAACAAAAATGGAAAGAGCACAAAGAGAGGCACAATCACACAAGACACCCCCCCAAATTCACTCAATCAAAGAACCCCCCCCCCAAAAGTGATGATTTTGGCACTTTATACTTAGTGCGTATACAATGGGCCACTTGCAAAAAATGGCAAAGTGGACTTCTGATTTACAATTTTACAACTGCCTCAATAAGGCCAAAAGAGACTCAAACTGATAATGTAAGAGATCTAACTAAGATCCAAGCAATTTACAAATACCTAATAGGCCAAATAAGACCAATATCTGAAAGTACATTTTCCACTCAAAATCTCTAAAATCTGATCATATATTATGAAAGTAGACAAAAAAAATGCACTTTCAAAAAAAATGGCACCTGAAAAGGAGGTCGTATGAGCTCAAACGAGGCCTTTGAAGTTGCAGAATTGAGGATTGGACAGGTACAGCTGAGAGAATCCAAAAATTCTGAAAAACTTGTGCACCAAAATTAGAAAATAACCACACCACTGCGAAGATCATGAAATTTTAGCCTATTTCAAAAAAAATTGCACCAAAAAATGAGCAAAAATGAGCAAGATATGGCCTTTCAAAGTTGGACTGCAAAACTGAAAAGCTCAATGGAGAGGGGTCAAAAAAATTTCAAAAAGTTGTTGATGTGGCACTGACATCAGCAATTCACTTTGTTAAATTTGACGGTCGTATGACCCTCGCAAAAACTTCGCCTCCCTGCTGACTGGGCGTCCGTACTGTACGGACTGCTGACTGGGCAGATGATTGTGCAGTACCGCTGACAGGGCGTACGGATCTGACGTGGCACTGTGCAGGTGTACGGGTTTTTCCCGTGGGCCGGTTGCCACCTGCCACGTGGCGGATGCGGTTGCCATCATCGATTTTGGTGGTCACCGGAGAGGAGGGAGCGGTCGGAGTCGAGGACGTCGGAGGTGGGCCGAGAGCCGAGGCGGCCAGCGGCTGTCCGGGAGTCAAGGCGGCCAGTGGCGTAAGGAGCTGCCGGAGGGTGTGGGCGGCAGCGTGCAGAGTGAAGCGACCGACGGGAGGATGGAAGCCGAGGCAGCCGGCGGTGGGAGCGTGGCGGTCGGCGGGAGCGTGCGGAGCGAGGCAACACGGGTCCCGACTGCAAGTACGGCGACAGAGCAGGTACAGCCTGCAACACACAGGGTACGACAAAGTACGGGGGTTCTACGGACCCCCAACAGTGCAAAAAAAAATAAATTGATTTTTTTTTTTGATTCGCCCTTTTTGATTTTTTCGAATTTTTTTTTTGAAAAATAAATTTTATTTTTTTTTTAATTTTGAAATCCGTACGATAATAGCCAAAATGGAAAAAAAAAATTTCTCACCAAAATAGGTCAACTTTATAGTTGAAATTTATGGAAACGGCCTCCCGGATTCAACGGTGATGTCCAAATTGCTGTACGATGCCCCAAAAAATGAAGATCCCCAAATCCGAAAATAGAAGCCTTCCACGATGTCTCCAAAAACCAATCAATGAAGCCCCAATAGCTCTGATACCATGTAGGATTTTGCCAAGATCAAGAGCACAATGAAAAGCATAAAAAGAGACAATAGAATGACAAGAACAAACTGTATTCTCATCAATATGCAAATGATCAACTAGATTAACCAATGCAATGAATAGAGGCCTGCTTATATAGGCAAGGCCATATGGATGTATGAGCACACAAATATGACATGTGGCTCAATGAGAAATAAGGGTAGGTAAGAAATACTAGGGGTAGGTAGGAGAAATAATATAATATTCCACAAGAGGTGGATGACCCACCGAATGTGGAGTGTAACAGCAAAATAAGACCACAAAAGGTGGAATTTCTCCTACAAGCTCTATCCCTGTGTGCACACTTCCCTAAGTGTCTCAAATCCAAACTACGAAGAGATGCATTATCCTAAGTTAACTTAAGTAAGTGTAATAATATCCAAAATGAATATTTATTTACACCAACAGTTCAAGCAGATATGGAGAAAACCTGGAAGAAGAAGCCAGAAGAAGTGATTCAAGTAGAACTAGTTTCTGCACCTAGTGTGGAAGTCGTTGAACCGGCAAACTAAGCGTCAGAAAAGCTTAGGGGTAGCAAATGGTGAAATATCATGAACCCCTAGTTTACACTGGTAAAAGACCTCAACCGGTATGTGATACCTGTCAATTGGCAGAAGACTGGAAACGGTAAAAGGCAAATTAGGGTTTACGCCCTAATAGTGGAGCATTTATTGTGGTAGGTGAAGAACTTGTTTAAAAGAATTTTTCAAAGTCATTTTTCACTTATCAGTTCACGAGCGAAGAAAAGCGATTTGGATTGCGATTCAAAGAATTTATCAAAATCCTAAAGAAAAATCAGAAGCAAACATTTGTTGGTGAAGTGTAGAACACAAAGCAGTATTTCAGCAACCAAAGGAGTGTGTAGCAAAGTTTAAATTGTGAGCCCTAAATTTTGACTTTCGAAGGTATTTTTCAAAATTCTCTGTTTATCATGGCTTCTACATCACATACTAGTTCTAGTGTACCTGTTGATACTGTAGACTTCATTCAACAGAAGGCAAAATACAATGCCCTATCTCAAATACCCACTGGTGTTATAGTGGAGGAAGGCATTTTAGATTACATTGATTGTAAGATTGAAGATCTAGGATCTCTGATGATCCATTCTCAGTTGACTTTGTTCTTTGGGAAGGACAAAAAGATTAAACCGAAATTCAGTATTCTAGAAAAGAAGAAACTTCACAATGTTGTCTATTTCCTTGAAGAATTTTCAGATGATCACATCTGCATTATTCTGAGAAAAGTACACAGTGATAAAATGTGCTTAGAGCGGATGCATGATATTACATTAGAAGCAATTCATGTCATCACCAATTTCTGCAACGTCAGTGAAGTACCAGCCCTAAGGAAGCTCAGCAAGACGGAAACGACCAAGCTCATCAGTTTTGTGAGTGATTCACGGGGAATGACTGTCAATTCCATCAAGGACGATCTGGTCAAATATGTGTGTATGGTGATAGGATACCGGACGTTCCATGCCAGGAGAATCAACTTTGTCTCTGTTGTAGCAGTAAATGCCGCCTACAGGATGATCAAGGAAGATGCATCATTTGATCTGTGCACTGGTATGCAAAAACAACTTATGTTGAACCTCAAGTCGATCAAAAAGGACAATGCCCTGAAATTTAAGTTTGGACAACGTTGGGTTGTTCTTCTACTTCCAAGGCTATTTTCCAGGAGTAGGTGATATTCAGTGGTCTGCTAACCAACCGATAAGAAAGAAAATCAAGGAAAGCCTACAAGCGGTAGGAACTGGTTATCCGAAAGTGTTGAACAAATATTTTGATTAGTTCAGATGCAAAATGAACCAAAGAGTAAGAATATTTGGTGATATTGTCAAAAAGTATGAGGAGGACATCTGCTTCACCATCAAAGTTGATGAGTGCATAATGGAGGTGGTTGAGCTTAGATAGGAAGAAGTGGAATTGATGGGATATGAGGTAATGTATGACATGTTAGATGGGTATGCCTCTACCCTAATCACCTCGCCCCTTGATCCAAAGGAAAAGAGAACCGACACCTATTTGGAAAGGGTTACACCAGTTGAAGAACCCTCAGTAAAGAAGGGAAAGGCAGTGCCTTCATCATCGGCACCGGTTACCACAGCAAGTTCCAAAGTGACCAAGCGGTCACCAGCAAAGAAGAAATCGAAAGCGACACCCGCAAAAGTCTTTGAGAGGAAGCAGAAGACAAAAAGAAATGCACTAGACTAAGAGGACATTATCTCTGAAGAACAGCCTAAGAAGACTAGGCAAACGAGGAAAAAGACAAAGAGTGAACCGGCAACATCTGCACCGGTAAATATTGATATTTCCTCTTACAAACCTTTGACACATTGTCAAAGAACAATTAAGAATATTAGAAGAAAAGTATTTGGTGATTTGAAAGAGTGCTTTGATGATTTTAATGATGGTGAAAAGAAGGAATTTGAACAGGATGTTATCAATTATTTATGTATTAATGACCGGTGGCCATCAGAAATTAAATCTGAGACGCTTGATTCTTTGTATAATTCTTTAGATAACAAGTAGCGCATTGCCATAGAAAAGGAACAAGAAATTAGAAAGGAAGTATTTGCACAATACTTTCCTGATGTGCCTAAAATAGAACTGTATGAAGTGGTGGAGAGATATAAGGGCATCTTCTTCATGAGAGGAAGAAGACTCCTGTTATTGGAAGGAAAAGTTCCGGAAGTGGTCAAAGATACCCACTCCCTTGCTCAATCAGCTTTAAGACTACATGAAGTGGTTGAACCCAACAGGCAAGCTGAGCAAGAACCGTAAATCACTCAACCAGATGAAGTATATGACAGTGAAGGAGAACCGGTCACTACTCAATTGGACCCGATTGATGTTGATGCCCTGAACAGTAAAAATGTTACTCCAGATGCACCAACAGAAATAGAAGGTCAGGAGAAACAGGAGAAAGACAAGAGAAAATAGGCAGAGAGAGAGAGAAGAAGAAAAAGGACGAAGAAAATAGAAAACAGGAAGACATGGAAAAGAAGAAAAAAGAAGAAGAGAAGAAAAAAGCATAAGAGGAGAAACAAGAGGAAGAAAAGAAAAAGGAAGAGGAGAAGAGGAAACTAGAAGAGGAAAAGAAAAGAAAGGAAGAGGAGAAGAAGAAATGGGAGGAAGAAAAGAAGAAGAAGGAAGCGGAACAGGAAAAGGAGAAGAAAAAGGAAGAGGAGAAGAAAAAGGAAGAGGAGAAGAGAAAGGAGCAAGAGAAGAAGAAGCTGGATGAAAAGAAGAAGATGCAGGATGAAAAGGAAGAGAAGCGGAAAGAACAAGAGAAAAAGAAGGCAGAAGAGGACAAGAAAAGAGCTAAAGAGAAAGAGGGAGCGACACAGAGCACTTAGATGGAGACCCCAAAGGCAACCAGTAGTCAAGCCAAACCGGCTGACATTACCAGTCCCATTGACCTCCAGTCTGCAAACGAATCAGAGTTGCTGCAGAGCATTAAGCTTGCTCAAGAACACTTGGAAGTAATAAGGAGGAAGAAAGAGCAAGATGTGATCCAAGCTACGGTGAACACTCTTACCAGTTTTATACCCGATACCAACCTCCCCAGTATTGATTCCTCTCTTGCACAATTAAAGCTCCTATTCACAGTTGTAGAAGACCAGGTGCAAAGCCTGGAAGAGGTTGCAAAAGCAAATGCCAAGAAGGAGCATGAAAAGGCTCTGGACACTTCCTTAGTGAAAAAGTTAACAAAGCTTCAGTCTGATCTACAGAAGGCACAGAAGGACATTAGAGATGCAATGGATGAGGGAAAACTATTGCTAAGTAAGATATGACAACCTCATTTATTCTATGATGATGTGCTTGCTTAGAAAGCCAAACTGCAATCTGATATGTAGTCATTTATAAGCACCTTCAAGATGCCATATGATTCCTTCTCCACATATGGACAAACTACTCACCAATTCAACTCCAGTCTGCAAGATTAGAGGCAGAGATAAGAAACTGGACACTTAATTTATAGGAACTTCAACTGGTCCTACTGCCACGACTGCAAATTCTTCAGAAATGCGATCTAAATCTGGATGCCCTAACAGTCACTCAAGAGATGAGCACCTTAGATGCCATGGAAGAGCAGGTCTATCAGATGGAAACGGAGAATGAGGTTGCTACCTCATTGCTTGAATCATGGCCTTTATCCATGAAGACGTTTATGAAGGATTTTAAATCAGTTTTTGACAAGTTTCACTCTTTATTGTCATAAACTTTTTAAATCAGTTTTTAATGCTAATGGAACAGGGGTTTTTCAGCTCTACTTTGTCATTGTTGGCAAAGGGGGAGTAGTATTTTGTATTTAAAATTTTCATGCATAATATGCATACTTTTATGTTTATCTCAGTAAGGAAGTAGTATACATTGTATTTTCTGCAAAAGGGATAGTGTATATGCTTAGGGGGAGTAATTTTGCTTATGGCATAATTTTGTTGTAAAACACTTAGATGTCAAAATTTTTCCAAAGTGTTGCCATCAATGCCAAAGGGGGAGATTGTTGGCATTTTGATGATTATGTTGTGATTGTCATTGATGGACACACACTTTCTATGAGATCACTTTGTGAATATATGAATTATGCTCAACCGGTAATTGTTCCAAACCGGTATCGTGTTGTAGTCTTTAGACTATTGATGTTATAAAGAAAGTGTTTACCGATCTCAAACGGTATAAAGACCCAAGTGGCATAGAGAGATCAAACGGTTTAAGGATCTCAAGCGGAGCAGAGCAAAGGAGCCAGAAGTGGTAGTTATCTTTTTCCCAGTCTTCATTTTTTGTCAACCGGCAATCTGTTAAACCAGTATTACTCTAAGTTACCAACCGGCAACTCGAAAAGTTGTATAAACCGGTAATACTTTGTGACGAGTTACCAATCAGTATATTTTTGTGATGAGTTACCATCCACTGACACTTTGACAGTGATTTTGTGTTGTGTTATCAAATGTGTCTAGATACAATGAACCTAGGAACTTACAATGTAATCCTATTGAACCGACATGAAATCAGATTCCTTTTTAGGACATCATGTCTAGGGTTTTGTATGCATATGTATGAGAGTAGTTGTTAGGTTTTGGTGGTCATTTTTTGAAGCTCTTGTATGTGCAATCTTGACTGAGAAGATCAAGTCTATAGAGTGTGGATTTACTGCAGACTGAAGTAATGCTGAAGAGAATTAGCTATGAGCTACAATGGATCTAATCAAGCAGACTATGCCATTTGCTATATCATTCACTTGTTGATTACTCACATCTTTGACAAGTCAGAAACCCTTAACCGGGTAGGCCCAAAAAAACCTTTGTAAATCCTCTAACAAGGTGGTTCACATCTGTGGATCTAAAATCCTCTCACAAGGTAGTCTTTAATCGAACTTATCTCCTAACAGAGACTGAGATTCCTAATAGGATCTGTTCTGGTAAAGAACATTGTATGACCTTAACCGGTCTGATTACTATTCTGCAGATAGTTACTTGTGAGTTTCATCTCACCGTGGTTTTTCCTATTTGGGTTTCCATGTCAAAATATCTTGTGTTATGGTGATTGTGCTTCTATGGGTGAATTCCTTATTTGCTATTTGGTTTGCATGTTTGTTAACCGGTTTGTTTGTTAAACTGCTTTACCGGTTTACTGCCAGACTGTTTAAGTGTTTAAGTACAGTAGTTTTTGGTATACTAATTCACCCCCCCCTATTAGTATTCATCATAGATGTTTGACGATAGTCAACTGATTATATCATGTATCTATGAGTGGTTCTATAAATGGAAGTTTAGCATATATACAACAATGTTTTTATGTGCACTATGAGTGAAAGGATACAAATTTATGTATCTAGTACAATGATTTTTCGGTCAGACCTTGCATGGTCTTCTTGTGAACTGCTCATGAGATACTCACTCCTTTAGTTTAGTAGAACATTTGTGTAACCACCTTCGTAAAGTCCTTGAAATGAAAAAATTGGCCTATTTTAACAACAATCCACAAATTTCCCTTTTTTGGTATATTTTTACGGAATTCGAAATCTACCGCTTTTTTGGTAATTTTTAACTATATCCAGAAAATTGTATAAACTTTTAAATATCTAAAGAACGCGATTTTGAAATAAATTTCCAACTTTCTAAACTAATTACAACCGCGAGTTTGAAAATAATTAAAAAAATCTTTCTAAAATCTAGGAAAAACCAGAAAATGCTATTTTTGAATCCCCGGATGAAAGAATTGGGCCTTAAAATTTTATCGAGTTGAGGTCCAACCGAATTAGGTTTGGTCGGAAATCCAAATAACTCCTCATGATGCATCTTCGCATAAAATTTCAGCCCAATCTGACAACTGAGTCAAAAATTATGACCCTGCAGAGTCCCTACATCATTCTTGGAAATGTTTGTCTTGATTTTCAAATTTTGTCGTGCAATTGATCTAAAATTTTGAAACCTTTCTAGATTGAATCTCAAAAAACTTCAGTAATATGAAATGTAGCACTCCGAGTCTAGTTTTCAAATATGTAATTTATTTTAATATAGTGGTGATATAAATTGATTTTCAAAAGGGGTTTATAAAAGCTGCCATTTGAAAATGCCTATTTCAGGACAATACCATGCACGTGTACAACCACCATATTTTGACCTAAGTAGAAAGAAAAATTAACCCTCTTTCGGAAAAAGTGTGTAGCACACTTAAGATTGATGAGGATTGTGTTTTTAATTCTTTTTTGAATTTTTTGTTTATATTAATTTATAATTGCCCCTAATTGTTGTTCTAAAATCCCCTTGTGTACTAGGACCACCATAATTAGACCTAAACTTATCATTTTTTTGAAATATATTTTTCCAATTCTACAAATAATCTTGTGTAGATTGATGTCATATAATTTCTTTTGAGTGGAGAATGATGATATCCCTTCACTAAAAAATAAGATCATGTTAATTGATTAATTTTTGCAAGCTTGTTGTTCCTAGAAATTTAAGTGTGTTAGGAGAAAGGGAATCTAACCATTATATGCAAAGATAGAGGAGACACAATCATAAATATGTAAGCCTTTGTGAGGTAGAAAATTAAATTATGGTGTTATGGAGATTACGTTGAATGCAGAGATATTCAACACGTGTGTATAACATTGATGGTTGTTGAAAAATATTGCATGAAATAATCTTGAAATTTGTTTTACAAATGTTGTCCATATTTTTATAGGCCAATAGAAAGGTTGCATTATAATTTAAATATTTTCTTACCCATTACCCATAGCTGTATTGCAAATCCATTTATCTCAAAAAATGAGCAAAGATGTAGATTGAGATTTGAATCGTTCTGATGAAGAAGACTTTAAAAGTCCAAACACCGAAATCTGCTTTGAATCTTTGATTATTGTGGCTACACATAAGCATGTAGAAGAAGAAAAGATAATTATTAAAACCCTCAAAGTATTGGAAAAGGATACAATGGGTTATTTTTGGAGGAAGCGACATCGTAGAAGCCATGCAAGCAATGTGAATCGTAGGTGTTGGAGATAAAAAATTATTGACGCCGCCTGAATTTCATACCGCAATAATTGAGCTCTTAATTGTGAAACAAACAACAAAGTGCTTGATCTTTTCTTCTAGCATGCTTCTTTCTAATTGCTTTATTGTTTTGTTCTTTTTGTTGTATCATATTTTGTATTTTTAATTGTCTCTTGATTCCATTCCTTGCACAAAATTAATTAAATTATTCCAAACAAAATTGGCCACCTCTATATATTCTTTAACATTTATATATCTTGCACTTATTTTTCTACCATAGCTTTTACACATTTTGAATGCTCCAAAAGAAACACTATTGTTCTTCAAAAATAAACCCATGTATCTAATAAAATCATCAATAAGGATAAACATGCAATTCTTTATACATATGTTTACCTTGGGCATATAATAACACAAATATGAATGAATAAGCTTCAATAGATTATTTTCTCTCCACGCATTTCTAAGAAATGTGTCCATATAGTGCTTTTCCAAGTGCACAACTCTTGCACACTTCCTTTCCTTTTGCTTGAATTTAAATAAACCATGTACAATATTTTTCCTAGACATGTAAGATCCCTAAAAACTAAAATGTATATACCTTTGGTACCACAACCAACTTGCATGCTCAATAGTAGCATAAAAAACATTTGATTTACTAAATTTGATTTTCGAAGGTAACAATTAGTTATTTGTCATATCTACAATAGCTAACAATGTTTCCTCCTTGTCTCCTATCGCTAATAATACAAAATTTATCCTGAAATGCTAATTTATGTCCTTTCTCAACAAGATGGTTAACAATCACTAAATTATTCCTTAATTTTCTCTAGTGGTATACATGAACAAATTATATTTTCCTTGTCTAGTGTCTATATCTAGTTTTCCTTTAATATAAACATTAAAAACTTTAATAAATCACCCAATATTACTTCACCGCATGAAAGAGATTAGTGGAGTGGATCTTCATCTTTACCTTGGTTTGGACCTTCATTCATATTCTTATGTATATTTTAGTTATCTTCATTTGAATTTGTCAATTTACATCCTCTCTCTATGGACCTAATTTCTTGCTTAGTCACACTACACTAGCTATCTTCATAAAATATGCCTCTACCTCTTGAAAAATCACAATCTCTACTCTATCCTCTTTCTCTTAGAGAGTTATAAGTAGACCCATGATATGAGTCATCCACCTTATTACCTCAGAGAAAACTAGTACTTTCTCGTTGACTATTATTGACCTTCTCTTTTGACTTAAGCGCTTGATCTAGACCACCCATACACTTTACCTTCTCCTCAAGTGCATGTAGTAATTGAATAACCCTTCAACCTTTAATATTTAAAGTCTCTAAATGTGTGCACTTCTCTAAAGAAATAACAATATGCATCCACTTGGGTGAAAGAGATTTCAAGATATTCTTTTCAACCATATCATCCTCCACTACCTCCCCATATGTTCTCATTTTATTCATTTTCTGACACTTTAACATAATAATAGTAATAATTATTATTATTATTATTATTATTATTATTATTATTATAATAAGCTAAATGGTTAATTACTTGAGTACCAATCATGGACTACTCACCTAATACACATGAGAGTCATAGTAATGAGAAGAGTGAACAATAGATGAGAATGTCATAAAAGTGTGAAGTGATTTCGGTTTGTTGATGAAATAATTGGCAACAATCTAGAACATGGCATGTTTAAAGTAGATTGAATATTTGTCAACTTGGGATGCATAATCGATCTCTTTCTCCAACCACATCTTTGGTTCTCTCCCCATGCAGCACATTTCATCTTTTACTTCTTTTCTTACCTATTAACTATAAATGTATTGTAAATCCATTTATCTCAAAAAATGAGCGAAGATGTAGATTTAGATTCGAATCATTTTTATGAAGAAGAGTTTAAAAGTCCAAACACCGAAATCCGCTTTGAAGCTTTGATTATTGTGACTACGCATAAGCATGTACAAGAAGAAAAGATAAATATTAAAACTCTCCAAGTATTGGAGAAGTATGCAATGGGTTATTTTTGGAGGAAGCGGCATCATACAATCTATGGAAGCAATGTGAATTGTAGATGCTAGAGATAAGAAATTCTTGACACGACCAGAACTTCATATATAGTTGCTACGTTGAAAAGGTGATGTTGGGTTTGTGAATAAGTAATAACGAAAAATTGTCATGACCATTAAGTAAACAAACCATTCCCATGTCTAAAAGACGAATGGATATAAATCTTTATTTATTAAAATGCATTGAATTCCAAGTAGACCGATTGTAGTCATGTGAAATGCATTCTTGTGAACTATATTGAATATGAAACACAAGTGTTGGAGATTGACTGACTAATTTCATGTGATGACAATTTATGAAAACAACATTATATAAAAATATAAGGAGTATAGAGTTTCACATCAAATAATCTATAGACTATAATAATTTTTAAATCTTAAATGTAAAATAGAAAGTAAAATAAGTAGGTGTAACTATACAAAAAGATTTCATGGTTGAGCTAATTAGAGATAGAGTGATACTCTAAAAAAGACGATGTTATGAAAAATCATCGTGATCAAGTAAGAATGAACATGTCATAACTACTCAATAAACCAACCATTCGCACTTGTAAAACCGAACTCCTATGTAACTCTATCGATTAATATATATTATAAATATGAATGCAGCAAATAGCCATGACGGAGCGCACGTTTGGAATAGATGGCGTGCTTTGCTTCCGGGAGAACATCATCACCATCTGGAAAAGCTCTCATTTGGGAAAGATTACTCAATACCCAGAATCGTCTGTATTGCCGTATAAAAGCGAAATGACGGTTTTCATGTGAAATTTACAGAACTGAATTGTTTCGTGAACGAAAGTTGTAAGACTTTAGGTATTTGGTGCAACAAAGATTTCGCCGGTAACATTCGCTTATGCCTCATTTATACTCACACTAGAGAGAATACAAGAAAAATATCACAAGTAAATGCCTGTAACTGTGTCAGTTGCGATGACCACATCCATCATTTTCCTGGTCCTGTGTTTGTCGCTACAGTACTTTTGTATAACAACGTTGGCTTCTCAAGCAACCTGTGCGCCGCCTCCTGCAATTGAATGCAAAAGCAATACATGCGATGTCTTCAATTACCAAGGCGTTTGGGACGACCGTGGGGTATGTAAAGCTCAGAATTCTGCATGGCCCACATCAGAAGCAGAGCTTGTGCAAGCTGTTGCGAATGCAGTGAAAAACAAGCAACGAATCAAAGTTGTGAGCAAGCTGTCTCACAGTGAGCCAAAACTGGTGTGCGTGGGCAGCGAAGGCCTCATCATATCCACCCAAAACTATGCCTCTGTAATTGAAGTGAATAAGACCGCCATGACAATTACGGTTCAGGCAGGAGCGCTGATGAGCGACGTTCTGGAGGCGGCCGCCAAGGATGGTTTGGCTCTGAACGCCATGATTTACTGGAGCGGCGTCTCCGCCGCCGGCGTTATCTCCACCGGCGCCCATGACAGCGGCCTCGTTGGAAAAGGCAGTGGCGTTTATGAGTATGTGGTTGCAATGAGATTAGTTGTTCCTGCTTCTCCCTCCCAAGGCTATGCAAAGGTGATCAGCTTGACAGAAGCAGACGAGGAATTGAATCCTGCCAGATTGTCTCTGGGCACTCTTGGAGCGATTTCCGAGCTCACATTCGCTTTGCAGCCAATGTACAAGCGCTCCATTTCGACCGTGGTGAAGGATGACACCGATCTGGAATATGAAGCGGAGAGTTTCCTGAGAGCTCATGAATTTGCAGACATAAACTGGATTCCCTCACACGGGAAGGTGGTTTATATTCCCATTGATCGACACCCAATCAATGTTCCAGGAGATGGCCTCAACTCTATAATTTGCAGCGCCAGCAGTGTAGTCGACATCGAAAGAAAAGCGGCTGATGGTGAGTACAAGTCAACAAATTAATGTGCCCATCTTCACCAAATAAATAATGATTATGATAATGATAAACAAATAGTTTTCTTATAAAAGTAGACACTGAAAGCTTAGTTAAAAGATCAGGCCTTTGGGTTAACTTATTGTTTTTTTCCATCACTCTTTAAAGATTTGATATTCTACTTTCTCAACACAAATCTAAATAATATTATTTTTCTAAGGTGTTCTGGTGTCTATTCATCTAATTATTTGATTCTATTGTGTAGATGAAGCAATCCAAGATAGGGCAGACGTTGAAGCTATATGCAGTGTACTCATAAACGAGACACTTGATCTTGCAATTAATGGTAGTGGCTTTCTCAATGATGGAAAACGCTTTACGGGGTACCCGGTAATAGGATTCAATCACCACATGCAAACGTCTGGTGGCTGCCAAGCAGGAAGATACTCTGTGGCTTGCACTCCCACATCAATTTTAGATAAAAATGAGACCGTCTGTTCCCGGGATCGATGAATATATGCTACCTTATACTTTGGTGTGGAACTAAGAGTGCCTATATCTCGTTTGCCCCAAGTAATAAAGGATGTGAAGAGGATTTGGGATTTGAATCCTCATAAATTGTGTGACATGTTTGGAATATTTATGCGCTCTATTAAGAAATCTGAGGTGTATTTGGGACCTAAGGAGGATGTGGTGACATTAGACATGATGAATTATAGGTCAAGGGCGGCCGGTACACCCAAGTGGAATGAAGATGTCTATCAAGAGATTGAACAGATGATAATTGAGAAGCATGGTGGCGTGTTACATTGGGGCAAATCAGGGGGTTACCTGTTTCAAGGACTAGCTAAGAGGGCAACTAATTTGGAAAAGTTTCTGGAGGTGAAGAAGAAATTTGATTCATCTGGACTATTTTCTAATGAATGGACAGATGGTTTGTTTGGGATCGGGTGAGGAAGTTTAGAGATTTTCAGGGATGGGTGCGCATTAGACAAAGTTTGCAAGTGTAGAGAGGACACGCATTGTGCTCCCCAAAAAGGGTACTACTGCAAACCAGGAAAAGTTTGGAAGAAGGCACGTGTTTGCACAAAACTCAATTAACAGTTTATAGCTCCTCTCTGTGGGGAATCTTCTTTAGTTTTATTCAATGAAATAAATGACAAATGTATCCTCAATAAATAAATGTACGTTGATTACATAAGTTGAAACTTGATATTTCATACTGTAAGGAATACTTGATATATCGTTTGGTTATATATTTTTATAGATTTATTTGAATATTTGTCATTCTAGCATTTATTATGGTCTAGAGTTTAAATAATCATTTTTATTTTTTTTAAATATAATGTGGCTTTTCTTAAGTTAGAGAAACGATAATTTAATAAGAGATCTTATTAGATCGAAGTAAATTTTTTTTTAATTATTGTAAAATTATAGGCTTTTAAATTATTAAAACTTTTAAAATTTGTGAAAGATAAATTGATTACATACTTTAATTAATCATTAAATATTTTATATAATTGTTTGTCAAATTTTCTAATTGCAAATAGTAGCAATAGTTATGTCTTAAATTAGAAGAATACAATTAAGGAAAGAGAGTAAGGTGGGAAAATAGTAAGCATAGATTTTATAAATATAGTTCAAATAATAAAATACTGTTTTCGTGGATAATTATGTTGACGATTTTAGTGTGAGACGACAAATGAGTGGCCAATCTCTAAGAACTAATAGTTTGAATTTATAAACTAATAATGCTACTTGTAGATGATGCATTACACCCTCAATTCTATGGGTAGTAATACTATATAAATAAAACCTATATAAACAAATATAAGAAATAGAGAAAATTAGAGAATTTTGAAAAATTAAAATTATATTAACCAAACTTTAGATCAAATATTGCAAATTGTTTATAATGTTACAATTTCTCCAAAATATCTTCGATTTAGGGTAGTGCCCAATGCATGTTTTTCATTTTTATCTTGTCCAATACTCTATGTCTACACATATTTTGTCCTTTTTGATACTGCCAATATTATGAGATAACAACATGCAGAAGTGTTAGGTATGAAAAAAATATTACTTGATTATTAATGTCTCTATCCCTTGATACAATTTAATGATATAGACTTGTGTTAGGAAGCCTACGATTAAGTAGCAATCAAAGTCCATGCTCAGTTTCCCATTTTGAACTAGGGATTTTAGCTCTTCAAATAGATCACTAAATTGACACATGAACTAATATAGATCTATTGAATTTATTTTTTTGTTAATAATATATAATTCATCAGTGGTTTTTGTCTCAACAATCATCTATTCTTTCTTACAACCCACGCTCGTTGTGCTTCACAGATTTAAAGGTTTTAGCATTTCATTGTCAATTTGAGAACCATTTCTACAAACTCAATTACCTTTCGTTATGGTGGCACATAAAAAATGATCATCTAAGTTGAAGGTGCACTTTGTTCATGTAACCTTCTTGCTACGATATGTGTTCTTGTATATGTGAAGCGTTCAACATGCCACCGTTTGGTATCGTTATTTATCACAATATTTAAGAACATTCTCCTTGTCCTTGGTCTCAATGGTAATTTTTAGTAATTAGCTTTTCTTTTTGTCCACTTCTATATCCTTTTTCAAGTATTCACCTTGAAGCTTTTCATTCTCACACTGGTAATTTGATAATAAGAGATGGTTTTTTTAATTTCCATCTCAATGCAGTGGTCTTGTCTACATTATTTATAAACACTTTGATTTTGTTATAGCAATAAATCATTTACATGTGACTAAACAACACTCTTATATACTTCATCAACGCCTCTCTATCTATCACATCTTTGCCAAGTTGTAGTGACCCTGTATGGTACTTATCAACATATTTTTGGACTCTTTAACCTTGTATATTAATGCTTTTATTGTTCATGTATTTTCTCCTTATATTGTTGAAGAATATTTATTTCTTCAATGATCTCTAAAATCCTCTAATTGGGATAAAATATTCTTAATTGCATGTAAATGAAACAATTACCATACAAAGTTGTTACAAGGTGTGTGCCCCTTGGTCTCTTTGTGATGTGTAGCATAGCACTTGGGTTTGTAAAATGGATTAATCACCTCCCGTGGACTCATTAAGTCTTGCAATTGTATTGGGAATTAATAGGTTGATCTTTTGGTGCAACAACAACCGTGTTTCTAACAAGCGGTATCAGAGCCTGAGTCACCGGCTAAAACCCCTCACTTGCGCTAGCGGGATTGTTACAAGGTGTGCGCCCTTGGTCTCTTTGTGATGGACAACACACTGCTCAATTTTGTGACATGGCTTAATTGCCTCTCGTGGATTTATCAAGTCTTGCAATTGTATTGGGCATTAGTACGTCGATATTCGGGTACAACGGAAACTGTGTTTCTAACAAAAGTGAGTGCATGACTAAAAGGATTTAAATGTCTAGCAAAAGCCTTGTAATGTGATTTTACAATATGCAAAATGTTTATTTGATTTCCCCATATTAACCTCGTCGTTAAAAGGTTGTATATCGATTTTTATCTCTTCCTTGAAAAGGACATTATTTAAACTAAAATACATCTCTTCATTCTCAAAAAAAAAAAAAATTGTTGTTCCACATATATTTGTTGTATTTCTATACTAAATTTCTAGGTTATAATTTGGACGATGCTCTCTATCATTACTACCTTGACTATATACCTAGACATACATGAGACGTCCTCTTCCAACTCTTTAAGCATTTCCTATATAACATCAACATGTCTATCATCTTTTTGAAAATTCATATTTTAGTCTTGTTTCAGCCTTTAAAAATAAATTTTAGCTCTAACAAAATAAAAATATCATTTCCACTTTACCTTGTAGCATGAGTAAATTCTAATCATCGGCAATCAACTAGAACTAGAATAAAATTTATAATTCTATCTCACTCCAATTCAACTTTTTCAATAATATGAGTGACTAACTTTCCCATATATCAAAAACAAATGTTTTACTTCTAGCCCTTTATAAACACACAAAGAACACACTAAATATAATTCACGCTTGAGGTTTGGATCACATAAAAATAACATATCGATTACATAAAACATATAGACATTCTTGAGAAGACCTATGTTGGAAGTATAGGTAAAACTTTATCAAGCTACCTTGTTACCCTCAAAAGCATGTAGCTCTGAGATAGATTCCTATGTTCTTGAGTTGTTACCTCCTCAAACTCCTAAACCATTTATTCCCAAATTATTCGGTGACAATCCATACTGAGCTACCCTCATAGAGCTCTATTGAGTTGTATCATGACCTTCAAAAGGGTATAATTTACTATCATAGCCATGTAAGCTCATTAGCTAGCAATCCATATCGAGTTTCACCAAATCACTTACCTATCTTCAAAAAAGAAATTTCTTAATATGCCTTCAAAAATCAAACTTCATAATATATGTGTTCTTCAAATATGCCAAAACAACAAAAGGGAAGGGAAAAGGAAATAAAAATATATGTTTCTCATGCAAAACACCTAATAACTTGAGATGATGGAGATTCCTTAAATCTATGGTGCCACGAACCTCTAATGTGACCCTATTACACTTTTGGTGTCTTAGGTAAGTGTTTGGAGACCTAATCAGTTGTATTATGGATTGTGAGCTAAAAAATAGAAAAGTTTGTAATAACCATTTTGTTTATCTTGTTATACGAATGATGAACTCCTACATAAGTGTCACGACCCTCATCTTGGCTATTATTAATTGATACACGACCCTTATCTTGGCCATCATTAATGAATACTATCTGTCATTTTGTAGATATTACTTAATTTGTATTAAATTAATTACAAGTATTACTCTTTTTATTCCTCAATTATTATCGTCGTTATCATCATCATCATCATCATCATTATTATTATTATTGATGCCCTTTAAAATGGACAAGGTTAGTCTAAGAGACAAACAACACAAGACACACAAGAAAATCGTTAGTGTTATTTAATCAAAGACTAATCTAAATAGGCATACCAAGAGAGACACTAAAAACATGAAAGCATATTTAACTAAAGAAGCAAATATGATGAGGCATCTCCAAATACCTCCTAACATGCTCTTAGCTCTTTCTCCCTTGTTCCTCTCCTCTCCAAGTTCCAAAATAGTGTAGCTCTCAGCAGCTTTTTGCACTATGGATGCTTATGGAGGATTGAGATTGTAGTATTGTGCTTCAAATCTGAAATGAAAAGCTAATACTAAGCTATTGATACTAAAATGATTGATTTTATCCAAAATGACAATATATGAGTTAATTATGCTAAAATGCTCTCTTAAAATGCCTATAGCTTAAATGCATACAAGTTTTCAGGATCTGGTTTATGAAGAAATGGGCTCTATTTATAGAAAAAATGGAGCAATGGATGGTTGAGATTGAGCAATCTCAACAAGAGTCAGGATTGAATGATTTCAAATCCATGTGATGGCTTTCAACCCAATCCCAGGATGACAAGTGTCGATGTGAGATAGGTTGAGAGGGGAGGGAATAAGCATTAAATGCTTGATATGACCTTGGGAGTTAAAGTCAAGGTTGGTTGAATGAATAAACTCTTTGTTCAAAGAATAAAGCTTTTATCCAATGGATAAACTCTTGTGCAAATGTGAAATGGATAAATATGGTCAAAACAATAAATGTTTTGGGGAGACAAGTTTGAAATAACCATAAATGGTTATGTAAGAGACATTAGTGGTCTTGGAAGACTTTGGGGGTTAATTTGTTGAACACACAAAGCATTAAATGCATTTCAAAGACTTTTGAGTCTTTGAGAAGTGACTTCATTTTGCTTAGGAATGTGACAATAATTAGGGGATGGATTAGGCTAATTAGGAAGGGGTTAGAAGAATCTAGAAGGGGATTAGATTTTGCAAGTGGCTTTGGTGGGTGAGGGAAAATGGGATTTTATTTAAAATAAAAATTCATTTATTTCAATAAATGTGTGCAAGTTGCATTTGTAGGAAAATGCAAGTGGGGTGGGGATAATGATGTAAATAAATGTTTTATTTAATTTATTTAAAGGAAGAAAAAGGGATTTTAATTAAATAAATAAAATAAATAGATTTTATTTATTTAATTGATTTGAATTTGATTTAATGAATTAATTAAAATAAATTGAATAATTTATTTAATTAATAGAAGAATGTTTGGAGATGAATTAATTAAATATTAATTTAATTAACTGGTGGCTAGTGCATTTTTAATCAAATAAATAGCGAAATATTCATTTAACTAAAATGGACAGATTTGTGTGACTACATTTGCCCCTCTTTGAAACGGTGCAGTTTATCGCGTCGTTTCAAAGAAAGAAAAACTGGTGTGAAGAAATGTCCCATAAAATGTAAATTTAATGGGTGGTATGCCCCCTCGAGAGATGGGCCGAAAAATTTCAAAAAATCGGGCGATCTCTAGAAAAAGAATGAAAAGTGGAGGGGAGGTAGAAGAGAAGAAGTTAGGCATACAGGTGAGAAATAGAAGAGAACGGGGGAAAAATGGAGAAATGGGGGGCTCGGGAAGTTCACGGGGACCACGGCGATGAGCGGGGGGAAGTTACGGTGACGGGGAAGGGTATAAATGGGGTGAAAGGGGTGAAAATAGGATCATTTGTGATCGCGACCATTTGGAAATCAGAGCTTTAATAGGGACATTTTGGAGAAGCGAGCAGCAGTTAGGATGCCGATACTGATCACCGAGCATAGATTTGAGCGAGTTTGACAGTTCCAGCGCCCAGATGACTATGGACCAGCGGTACGCAAATTCAAAAATTAATTTTTTATGCATTTTGGATAGGTTTTTAGCTGAGTCCAAGTCAAGTCAGAGCAAGAGCGCTGGAACTACGGTTTTGACACTTTTGCTCCATAAACTAACGCTACTGCGCCGCAATGGCGCTATTGCCCCATTGTTTAAGCGCTTTTGGTTTGATATAGCGCTATTGTATGCAAGTTTTAGCGTTGTTGTTAAATAAGCGCTATTGAGGGCTTAATTGAGCGCTATTGATATCAAGTAGCGCTACTATGTAGTTGTTTTAGCGCTTTTATAGTTTGAACATTGTTGTATAGCTGATTGAGCGCTTTTGTTAGGGTTGTAGCGCTATTGTTGATAAACTAGCGCTTTTGTTGGTAAAATAGCGCTTTTGCTTTAGGATAAAGAGATGCCCCAGTTTGGATGAAGAAAATCTCCCGATGCCAATGATTGATGGATGGCGAGGTGAAGTGGGAGTTGTTTTGAACCATAGCAGCCTAATGAGACTTAGGTCATTTGTTAAGATAAATGTCCGTTGAAGTCTAGATGGCCATGATTGCTTACTTGTTGAGACCCAAAGATACTTGATCAAAGTATCTGTTGATAGTCTAGGTTTAAACTTAAGAAAGTTTGAAAACAAACAACTGATGGTGATTGATGAATGTCCATGTGCAGGAGGAGTTGCACGTGTTCCAGTTACGGGAGTGTCATCCTGCGACACAAGGGTTGCGGGATCGATTGACACAGGCGGAGATTGATTGCATTGCCTCGACGAGACTATATGAGGTGATGCACATGCCCGTGATTCGTATGAATCATGGTTTGATCACAGCACTAGCAGAGCGGTGGCACAGCGAGACGTGCACCTTCCATTTGGCACAGGGGGAGATGACAATGACCTTGGAGGATGTGTGGCGCATCCTACAGATTCCGATTCGGGGGGAGCTAGTCACATACGACAGATCCTGGGGAACTCTTGCGGTGCAGAAGATTTTTGATGAGGACGTTTATATTGATGATGGCTTCGTTGCTTGGGAGGATATAGCGGCATTATATGAGCCTCTACCAGCAAATTTGTCAGGTATTGTGGGAGGACTGCTTTGTCCAGACAGGCGATCACATGGTTTGGCTATCGGATGGGGACAGGTTATCAAGATGATGATGACTGAGGGGACCCGATTTGCGTGGGGGTCGTGCGTGCTGGCGCACATGTACCAGGAGCTCCATGAGGTGGTTTACCGGGGGAGGGGTTCCTTAGCAGTGGGCATGATGTTGCTGCATATTTGGGCTTGGGAGCACCTACCAGTGACTCGATCGGTGAGTCTTAGATTCCGTGCAGTAGACCAGCCGTATATGTTTATGTATAGAGGCATGATGAGTCAGCCCCACTTGGGGAAGTTAGAGTGGTGGCGGCAGGCTTTAGACGATCTGGATGCAGTGATATGGCGGCCATACTTGGAGTGTGAGCCATGGGATGATGACGCAGAGGCACTACCTTATGTGTTTATGACTCAATTCCTCATTGGGAAGACCTCATACCATGTGGAGAGACAGGTGCTCGGACGAGTGATGAGGCAGTTTGGACGGCAACAGGGACTGCCTAGTGGATCAGGAGAGCATGCTTGGGTTATTCAGGAGAGGTATGCATGGGGTCCAGTGCTACCGTATGATCAGGCACTGACAGAGTTCCAGACACTGTAGGCGAGACCATGGGACATACGACCGAGGGTCGTTGATGCAGGGGTGACAGATGAGTATACGCAGTACCGAGTAGCGCACCCGATCCCACGGATATCAGATCCAGCAGAGTCGATCCCAGCTTTTGAGAATGAGAGGGGACGGAGACGGAGGAGGGCAGGAGGTCGAGGAGGAGGAGTAGGAGGTGGTGGAGGAGGAGATGGAGGAGGTGGAGGAAGTGGAGGAGGATTGGGGATGCAGAGTCAGCGGAGAGGGAGAGGTGGATTGCCTTTACAGATATCACAGGGACCATTGATACCGGGAGGAGTTCAGCTGAGTGGGAGGGGGATGGAGAGAGAGATCCCGATGGATAGAGGGGAGGGGACTACTGGAGAGGGTGGTGTAGGGGAGGCAGCTATGGATACCGAGGAGGGAGCCACTGGAGATCTGCAGGATCACATGATAGTACGCTTGCAGACTCGGATAGAGTATTTGGAGGTGGAGGTGGCAGCTAGGGATGTGCAACTATTTTCACGGGAGTCAGAGCTGGCGGTGGTGCTGCGGGAGAGGGATAGTGCAGTGGAGAGATTGGTAGAGCTGCAGGAGAGAGTGCGGGTTGGAGTAGGAGCACAGGGGCCTACGAGGGAGGTGATGAGGGAGATGCGGCGAGCACAGACAGAGATAGAGTACTGGTGGGGTCTATATGAGCAGGTGGTGCCAGTTAGTCAGCAAGCTCTCAGTTATTCTCAGATGCAGCAGGCTAGATCAGAGCGATCGCAAAGGGTGCAGAGCAGTGGGGGTGTGATGGGTCCGCTGCGGAGGGAGAGATCAGGGGATGCAGGAGGCAGTGGTGGTTCGATGAGGCCTCCACGGAGAGATGGAGCAGGGGGTGCCAGCACTAGTGGTGGAGCAAGTGGAGGTGTTGGGACAGCATCTGGCCAGAGTGGCATTTGAGAGAGCATTTTTGCATGCATATATGTATTTGTATCATTGTTTATTTTTTGGACTATATCTTGGATGGCTCATGGTAGCCGATTTTTGTAGACTTCATTGCACTCTGATATATGAGATGAGATATATATGAGGAGATCCCATATTTGGATGATATGTAGTTGATTATGTATGGATGTTTATGCAGGATGATGAGTTTATTGCTTAGATGGATATGTGTATATGTATGCATTGATGAGATGTTTCTTATATGCATGTTTTTATGATGATTCATGATGTGGGATACTGACATATGAATGCAGGTTTGTATATGTATGATTTGTTTGATTTTTGATGTAATGCTTTATGTATGTAATGTCATGATGATGATGTACGCTTAGGATAATTTATGAACAGGATTTTGGTGTTTCCTATTTTGATATAATGATGAGATGATTTATGTGATGATGTTAATGCAATGGTCGAATGAATGATGTTATGTATGGATATGCATCTAGATGTTTTTAGATGAATAAATATGGATAAACAAAATGTAAAGTACAAGTGTTTATATGATAAGGTTTAAATGAATGCATATATATAATGGATATAAAATGTTAAAAAACCAATGTTTTGTAAACAAAGGGATTTATGATTCTAAATGCTTAAATATGATTTAAGTATAAATGATAATGTGATGATACTATAACTAATGTTTTAATAACTGCATCTTAATGCAATTAAAAAGAGGATAAATGAATGCAATGTGAATGAATCCTAAAATGAGCATAATATGATACTTAGTTAATGGATGATTGAATGCACTTTTTAACTATATATGAATGTATCCAATAATAAATGATAAAAGATGATAAAATGATGATGGATAATTGATACTATATGAATGCCTAGTAAATGATTGTAAAACAATCAAAAGACAATTTGATCTCAATAATGAATCTAATTATTTATGATTGATGCAATGAGGCAAATGTTTTAATGAAAACTAATGTCCAAAATGAACTATATGCAATGTTAAGTTAAAAATGACATGAATGTACTTAATGCAAGATGCAACTAAATGCGATGATGATATGACCATGAGGAATGCAAGGTTTGTAAGACTTTGCATGATGCACTGATGATGTATCAGAGTACTCGGTCATGATTGTATCCAAGACCAATTTTAATGGTCACTTTTGCCTATAAAACCTCCATATGAATGAATGAATGGGTGATATGAAACGGAATGCAAGATATAAACAGATGAGATGAAATGACGATCCATAGTGCTCTATTTTCATCATTGAGCTTTAAAATGTTGGAAGAGAATACAAGCATCTTGACATAATGATTCAAAATGACCTGAGTATTCCTTTCATGGATTTTATATAGCAAGTTAATATAAACGACTTGATATAAGGGTCAAGTCGACCAGAGTATTGCTTGCGGAACAGACAAGGATTATCTCTATTCATGCATGACTTGGATCGTCCTCCTTGATCTTAGGTTGATCATATCCTGAGACAAGTGCATACCGTACTAAGAGATAAAACCTTTATCCAGTTTGGATGAGGTAGGAGGAACTAAAGAAAGAGCATTTGTACCTGCAAACAAACAGTATATACATAAAGAATAAAGAATAAGGATCCTTGGTAATGGTTCATGCCCATATGGTCGAGGTATACACTATAGTCAGTAAGCCGTAATGATCCATGACTGCATGTGGCATAAGATCACATAGCTTGGTGAACTTCCCATGTAGACACCATTAGTACATGCCCCAAGAAATTCATCGGAAATAATGCGCAAACGATACAAAACAATGCTGAAAGATCCTGATACAGATAAACGAATGATTGTACTCACAAGTCAACCAAGTATTTGATAGCTTAACATAATTTTCTTGTCAAAGAAAACGTCACTTTTGTCTTTCTTTTGGTAAGGAAGGATGCATCCTTGTTAAAGACAGTTTTTGAGTGTTAATGTGGATTGTGTGGTCGATTGGTAAATGGTCATCGTGTGAGTATTTTGTCGATGCTTGTTTTGGTATCTGCATGGATGAGTATGTACAAGGTGTTGCCATGTTTTTGTGTGATTTTCGATGTTTTTTGATGTTTTTGAATTTTGAATTGTTTTTGAATGTTTTTGGTATTTTGAAGTGTTTTGGATGTTGAACCCAATGAATCACAAGACAATGTAGAATCCACTTCCATCAATAGGATTTTTAAGGGCCTTGCCCCCAGTTTAGACATGACTATGAAAAAGCGGGAAGCAAGACGCATGGAGTACTTTCTTAATTGCAGATAAATAACAAGCCATGGTTTTGGACGGATGGATGTATGTATGACGTAGATGTGATCGCAACAAGTCTAAAAGACAATGGAGCCATAGCCTTTACGAGTGGCGCCTGTTTGCCAGGTTTTCACCATCATACTTACCCAAGGTGCCACCGGAGTGGTTGTCCACCGTTTGGATGCATGATTTTTCTTTACTTTTTTGAATGTTTTTGTATTTTCTTCAGGACATTTTTCTGAATGTTTTTGGTATTTTCTGGTATGCAGGGGAACCTGATGCTCTGTACACCTTAGGTATAAAACCGTTTGAGGTGCATGTTGTTGATGGGATCTGCAATTGGTTCTCCTTCTGATGTAGTCAACTGATATGCCCTGGACCCGAACACAGCAGTGACAACATATGGGTGCAGCCAGTTTGATTCAAACTTGCCCTGATGTTCTTTGTTTGGTTGGTTGCGAGGATTCTCTCAAAGAACAAGATCACCTACCTCAAATGTACGAGGTCTAACTCGGTGATTATAGCTTCTGCTCATGTGCTGCTGATAGGCTTTGAGGTGATTGTATGTAGCTTGCCACTTCTCATCGAGTAACTCTAAGTCCTGAAGATGGGATACTCTATATGCTTCATCATCGATGAGATTGTGCAAGGAAACTCGTAATGATGGTATCTCAACCTCAATAGGCAAGATGGCTTCTGCACCATAGACCAATGAGTAGGGAGTTGTGCCTGTAGGGGTTCGAATGCTAGTTTGATATGCCCATAGTGTTGGATTCAGTTGAATATGCCAATCACGACCGGCATCATTGACTGTCTTCTTGAGGATCCTCAATATGTTTTTATTGGATGCTTCGGCCTGACCATTGCCTTGTGGGTAATAGGGGGTGGAAAAACGGTGTTGGATGTGAAATTTCTCTCAAAGTTCGCGGACATCCTGATTTTTGAAAGGAAGACCGTTATCTGTGATGATGGACATGGGCACACCATACCGGAAAATGATGTAGTTGAGGATGAATGAGGCGATCTGCTTGTCGGTGACTTGGGTAAGTGGAACAGCTTCGATCCACTTTGTTAAATATTCGGTGGTGGTAATAATGAATTTATGGCCATTAGATGAAGATGGATGAATCTTACCCACAAGGTCAAGGCCCCGTTGACAAAAAGGCCATGGTGTTGTGATTGGTTGCAGTTCCTGTGCTGGTGCATGTATCAGGTCGCCATGAACTTGACATTTCTTGCATTTTCGGACAAAGTAGTAGGAATCCTTTTCCATAGATGGCCAATAGTATCCATTGCGCAGGAGTTTCTTGGCGAGTGATCGACCACTTGAATGAGTCCCGCAAATTCCTTCATGGACTTCTTCCAAAGCCTTTGTTATCTCACCTTGTTCCAGACATCGAAGGAGAGTATCATCAAGACCGCGTCGGTATAGGGTTTCGGCAATAATGGTATATCGAGCAGTTTGGCGAATGAAGATTTTACGTTGGTTATTTGATTGGTTGGGAGGAAGGGTGTGATCGCGGAGATAGGTGTAGAATTCACCGTACCATGGGGATTCAGGACCGACAAGGTGACATATCATTTCAGATTCAGGGATATCATAAGCGGGAATCCAAAGCTATTCTACCAAGAACTCGTAGCGTGTTGAATTCTGTGGAAGATCTAGTAGAGATGCGATGGTGGCCATAGCGTCAGCAGCTTGATTCTGATCTCTTGGTATCTGCTCAAAAGTGATAGTAATAAATGATGCCTTTATATTGTCCACCATTTGCTTATATGGCATGAGTTTATCATCCTTGGTCTGATATTCATCTGTTGCTTGTCGAATGACCAGTTGGGAGTTGCCATATACTTGGAGTTCTTGTAACTTCCATTGTACGACCAACCTGAGTCCTGTGATCAAGGCCTCATACTCTGCGATGT
This sequence comes from Cryptomeria japonica, assembly GCF_030272615.1. NCBI lineage: Eukaryota > Viridiplantae > Streptophyta > Pinopsida > Cupressales > Cupressaceae > Cryptomeria > Cryptomeria japonica. The sequence goes on along the minus strand of NC_081409.1, from coordinate 253,722,494 downwards.
TGTTGGTGCATGGAAATGTGAGCCTGTAAGACTTCGGGATGCTATCACCTTGGGGTGTGATAAACAGAATGCTTGCCCCCGAGCCATGTCTAGTGTACGAACCATCAAAGTATAGTTTCCATGGTTGTGTTGTTGTGATCATGAATATCTCTTCGTCTGGAAAATTGGAAATGAGAGGATGATCACCTATGAGAGGTGCATCGGCCAATTGATCTGCAATAACTTGCCCTTTAATAGCCTTACGGTCCACATACTCGATGTCAAATTCACTTAGAATCATCACCCATTTGGCCAAGCGACCTGTCAATGCTGCTTTGCTGAGTAAATACTTGAGTGGATCAATCTTTGCAATGAGTTGTACCTTGTGTGTCAACAGATAGTGCCTCAATTTAGTGGCTGCTAAGATTACTGCTAGGCAAGCTCGCTCAATAGGTGTGTAATTGAGTTCATAGCCAACTAGTGTGCGAGAGATGTAGTAAACAGCACACTCCTTTCCTTTCGCATTATGTTGTGCCAGTAGTACACCCAACGTTGTACTGGTCGCTGAGATATAGAGTAACAACGGTCTACTTGGATCTGGTGGAATCAGCAATGGTGGATTCATGAGATAGTCTTTAAGTGTCTGAAATGTTTGTTGGCATCGGGCATCCCACTGAAAGCAGATGTTCTTGTGTAGCAGGTGTGTGAATGGGTGACACTTATTAGCCAATTGTGCAATGAATCTTCGGATGGATTGAAGTCGCCCTTGTAATGTCCTTAGCTGACTGATATTCTTTGGTGGTGGCATGTCCATGATTGCTTTAACCTTTGCTGGGTCAACCTCAATACCTTTGCTTGAGACAATGTATCCTAGAAGCTTCCCGGAGGTTACTCCAAAGACACACTTATTGGGGTTAAGTCGAACATGGTATTATTCTAGTCTATCAAAGATTTTATCTAAGATGTGGAGATGCCCTTCTCTGGTGAGTGATTTTGCTAGTAAGTCATCCACATAATCTTCCATCATAGTATGCATCATGTCATGGAAGATGGTGGTCATTTCTCTTTGATAGGTCGCTCCTGCATTCTTTAGACTGAAAGGCATTACATTCCAGCAATATGTGCCCCATGGACATGTGAAGGATGTCTTATGTTGATCTTCTGGTGCAATCTCTATCTGATTGTATCCTGAAAAGCCATCCATGAGTGAAAGCATGGCATGTCCTGTTGTCAGATCCACTATGATGTCGATATTTGGTAGGGGGAAGTCATCCTTAGGACAGGCCTTATTCAGATCTCTGAAGTCAGTACAAATGTGGATGCCCCCTTTTGGTTTGCCGACAGGCACAATATTGGAGATCCATTCTGCATAATCATTTGGTCTAATGAAACCAACATCTAGGAGTTTCTTGAGTTCTGTTTTGACTAACACTGCAATCTGGGGATGCATCTTACGAAGCTTCTGCTTGACAGGTTTGGCTCCTTCTGCTACGGTGAGGTGATGCATGACTAAATCAGGATCAAGCCCAGGCATGTCTGCATATGACCATGCAAAGTTGATTTGACACTTCTGGAAGAACTCTATAAACTTAGACTATTCTTTTGGAGTGAGAACAGATGCTAGATGTATGATATGAGGATTTTCAGGAGTCCCCACATTGTATTCTTTTGTTTCCTCTATGAGAATCATTGATCGTTCTTGTTGTGTACTAGCAGGGAGAATGTCAAACCCTTCATCCTCAAGCACCTCAAAGAGGTTTTCACCATTGGATACGCTCTTTCTTTTTGCTTTTGTTGGATCAAACAGTGCCACAGTGTGGTTTTCACTGGAAGATCCATGTTTTATTGTTATATTTTTGTAGCTGAAAGGTTTGGCATCCACCCCAAAGTATGCTATGCTATTAAGTTCAATGGTGAATCTAGCTTTGTGATCCCCGCTTGGTAGGTTATCCCTTAATTCCAAAAAGTCAATGATGGCCTCATCGTTTTGGAAGAAGTCAAGACATGGGGGATTTGGTTGGTTCCATTCGATGAGTTCAGGGTGGATAATGGGCATTACTTCATCGATTAGGTTAAGTGCGTTAGATGTATCAGTGAGGGTTAAGACGTTATGGTGAAGGTCGTTGATGGTACTCTCCCTATTAGAATCAGGCGTAGGATGAGACATAGGGTCTGTGGAAGACGTTTCCGGTTCAGGAACCCAAGCGGTCTTTATCTGTGCTTCTCCGTAAATAGGGATGTCTTTGCGTGGTGGAGGTCGTGATGTGTCTTCCTCATCTGAAGTGTTAAGTTGTACAGAATCAAATTCCCACTCATGTGAGTTGATCTCTAAGTCACTTTCTAGCATCTAATTACTATACCATACTAGGATGTCTTTTGAATTAAATACTGCAGGTGTGATTAGTTGATGTACCTTTGTAGTGATCGGTGTTGCAGGACGGTTGATGGGGATAAAATAATATGGTACCTGGAGTATCGGTAATATTGACTCAGTTACTTCTGCTAGAACTGTTGGTGCCATAGATGCTACTACGAGTTCTGATACAATTGCTGCTGCTAATGGTGTTGTTGATGGGATTACGAGTTCGTTGGGTGGGATGAGTGGCATTGGTGATGGTTGTGTTGGGGTTTTGAGCCTCAGTGGGGCAGTTGGGATGGTGCTTGATGCTGCTTTGATAATGAAAGGTGTCATTTTTGCCGTAGGCGGACAAAATGGTTTGTTGGGTTTTCCTTTGAATTTGAGTTTAGGAAAGATCTCTTTTTCAAAGCCTAGGCCTGTATTACCTTTGGGCTTTAATTTTGGCAGTAGAGGTTCATGTCGTCCTTGTTTGCAATATCCTAAAGCACTCTGACCATCATAGCCCATTCTTTGTATAATGAGGAGACCTTTGCCATATTGATCTGTAGGAAGTTTAACTTGCGGTATATCGGTGGTGATGGGATCTTTATAGATCCAGTCCGCTAAGTCCTCATCTTGGGTTTCTTCTTCTTGACTCTTTCCAAGGATGAAAGGCATCAAAGCACATGCTGGCATGATTAGTGGTTGCTGGAGTATCTGATGTGGTTTACCATGTGTTCTAGGAGAAGTGGGAATTTGTCCCACACAAAAGAGTTGACTCAAGTTGTATTCCCCAGGACCTTCCTCTGCTATTTTAATTTTAAGCTTTTCTTGCTTTGGTATAGTGGTGTTTGAACTGGCAAGAAAGGCGGGACTTATATATGATGCGGAGGAAATAGCTTCTCTATTATTAGGAACGGTAATCTCTAGCTAATGGCTGATATTATGGCAGTACGCAAAGGGATTTGCATCTGCCAGGATTGTGATCTCTACACCGTTATGTGGGAACTTGATACATTGATGGTAGGTAGATGGAACGACTTGCATGGCATGTATCCAAGGTCTTCCTAACAATAGATTATATGGCAGAGGAAGGTCCAGAACCTGACAGATGATGTGTTTTACCACAGGGCCCACTCAGATTGGTAGTACCATGGCTCCTTTGGATGACCGCTCTGCATCGTCATAGGCTTTGATTGTGATCTTCTTACGAGGATCCACTGATTCTACTACATATCCCAATGTTGTGACCAACTGTAGTGTACAAATATTTAGGCCTGCTCCATTATCGATCAAGACTCGCTTGATCCTATGCTGGTTAATAAATCCTTCAATGTGGAGCGAAGCGTTATGAGGTTGCTGGAAGGAAGAGTTGTCACTTTCGAAAAAAGTGAGACAAGTTGATGACTTTAGACTACCAACCATGGCTTGAAATTGGTCTATATTCAGATTTGCAGGGACTGACGCCTCTTGGAGTACTTGATCCAAGATAGTTTTATGAGAGGGCGATAGGCTTAATAGCTCTAAAATGGATATAAGCACAGGCATTTTATCTAATTGTTCCACAAGATTGTACTACTTTGGGATGGAGGTGGTGCCTTGTGGAGCTGCCTTGATGGTAACTTTGCCGCAACGCATAACAACATTGCAATTTGAGTTGGGATTTTTGAAGGTTATAGTTGCAACTTGTTCACTGGCATCATACAGATGATTTACAGTGTAATTATACGCAGCCTGTGTATAATCAGTGGTATCAGTGCCTCGCATGGAAGTGGAAGGACCCCTTTGATCTTGTGATGGAAGTGGATTTTTGAACATCAGATGATCATTATTTGTTGTTTTTGGGTCATGTCCTTCAATTTCAATTTCTCCTCGGTCAATAAGATCCTGAATAAGATCTTTTAATCAGTGACAATTACTTGTCTTGTGTCCTCTTCCTTGATGGAATTCACAGTGTTCAGTATCTCTCCACCATGCCGGTTTGACCTGAGGCTCATTGTTTGATAGTTTAGGTAGAGTGACCAAATTTTGAGAAATGAGTTGTCGCAATACTGTTTCAATGGGTTCCCCTAAGGGAGTGTATGTTCGTTTCTATTTTTGCTGACAAGGTCTTGGTTCATCGTGAGATGTGATGCGACCTTGATTGGAAGGAACATTTGTGGTATTCTGAGGTGGAGGATTTTGTCCTGCAAACCAAACCACAGGTTGTGCATTTTGGATAGTCCGGGCATCCACAACCCCATCGTTGACGATATTCTTGTTTTTGTTCCAGAAGCTTGGTTTATCACTATTGAAGCGTAGGCGAGGACCATCTTTTGGTTCATTAAAGATTTTGATGAGTTCTTTCTTGATGAGTGCCCTTTCACATTTCAAACCCTTGGTGATCATATCATTAAAAGAGTTTGTGTCTTTGACATCCAGGTGAAATTCCATTCCTTCGTTTAAGTTGGAAATGAATATTTCCACTAGTTCTCATTCAAGTAACTGAAGAGAATGTTTGCTAGACATTTGATGCCATCGTTGCAGGAATACTAAGAATAGTTCACCTGGTTTTTGTTTGGTGTTGCACGAATCAGCCATGGTAATGTCACGTTCAATGTTATGACAGTAATGAGCTAGAAACTTCTGGATGAGTTCCTCAAATGTTCTAATGCCACCTGGTAGTCGGGAAAACCATGATGTGGTTGTTCCTCCCAAGCTTTGGGGGAAAAGGTGCATTAGGTAGGTGTCTTCATATGCCACTTCGAGGCAAGCGGAATGAAATTCTCTAACATGATCACGGGGATCCCCCTTTCCTCTATATTTTTCCAATTTGGGTGTTTCAAATCCTCATGGAAAGGGTGGCATATAAAGATTCCTATCAAAAGGATAGGGACAGATGTCATTGAGTGAGAATTGGTTAGTTTTGACACCACTATGAAGTTGTTGGGCGAGATTCTCAACTTGTTGTCGCAACATCTCCATTTCAGTTGGAGGAGGAGGTGGTGGGTTACCTCAAGGAATGTTATATCTGATGGGATCTCTACCTCTTTCCTCTTCATGGCGACTTTGTCTTTATGAGGCTTGTCTCAATTGGGCAAGATCGAAGTCAGAGGGGAGTTTGGCTCCTTCTTGAGCGAGTTTTAAGAAGTGAGCATCCGCATTGCTCCTGAGTATTTCGTCAAACAGTCTGTTAAAGAGAGGGTTATACTGAGCCCTTTCTATTGTTGCAGGAGTAGGAGTACTTGGGTTTTCTTCATTTGCATTTCCTCCAAGTGCTTCTTGAAATTCATTGAGATTTTCCTCTTCTTCTTCTTCTATTTATATTTCTCGTTGCCTTGACTATGATCGGGTTTGAGCCATTTTGTTTATGAGTCTTTGTTGAAGTTGAGTGAAAATGATGATGAGTTTTTGATGAAATGAGAGATTGATGATTGGTGAATTGTGTTGCATGTGGATCTCTAGCACTTTTAAGGTAAATGTAACCGAAATTCCTTTTTTGAATTGCTTGCTTGTTTGATAAGATTTTGATGTGATAAGGTGTAGAGAAATCTGAGATGTGTTACAGATTTAACTACCTAGTAATGAGAGGATTCACTCATGAACTAGTTTTAACCTGTGTAGATGTATCTCTTAGGATGAGTTTATCCTAGATGTAGAAACAATCTAAAAAGTGATGCGAAGTGTTTGATTCAAGCAATATCTAAAAAGAGAACTTTGGGACAAGAACCTCTTAATGTTTTGAGAGTTGGAACGGATTGAGGATGAAGTGATGATGTATGAAAAAGATGATGGATGAAAATGTTTTCAACTTCAATAAAAACTTTGTGTCACAAATGGGACAAACTCTACCTCTTCCCTTTCAAGTGTTGATGGTATTTCTCCAGCTGTGTTGTAGGTGATACAGACGTTTGGGAAAAAGTTGGGATTAATCTTACCTCCTTGGTTTTTGTGATAACTTAGAGCTCTATATTGCATAAAAGCTCTACGGTTCAATGATTCTGAATCGAATTCATTTGTTTTGCCTTGAAGGTAGAGACGCATGTGACACAGAAAAACTCTATGGGAGACAAAGATTTGTCTATTGATATAGAAGAATTTCCTCCTTTTGATCAAAGCCTTTGAGCTTAATGGTCTTCTTTTCAAGTTGATATCCTAATGACGCTTCTTCTTTCGCAAGATGTGAAGAATGGTCATAAAATTTTGACTCTTTGTTTGTTTGCACTTTGTTTTTGATGTGTTTGGTTGTTTTGTAAGATGTTGGATGAATACTTTGTTTTTGGGATTGATTTTCTGATTTGATGTTTCTTTGACAAGAAAACAAAGCAAGCACACAAACACAAGAATGTTGCCTAAAAGGCACAAATGAGTATGGGTCTAGATCAACACAATCCTTGGACTTGTATATGACCCTTCCTTTAGATGTATTTTAAGGTGTATTTCCAAAGTCTGAAATCAGCTTAATTTGCACTTGGTCTTTAAAATGAACACACTTCAAACACTTTTTATCCCTAAGGTCAAATGGCCAATTGTGATAAATTTAGCCCACATCTTGATATTTCTTCTACTTTGGTACTACATACCTTATGAATCCCGCCGTGGCAGGTAAGGATGTGATATACTAAGTCTTGCATGAGCATAACAACTAGATGATCCCTATGATGGGGGAGTCACCACCTTTATCAAGCCACAAGTGACTTTTCAAAAAGCTATGTTTCTACTCAAGGAAATATGTATGGTGAGTATCTTGGGAGCAAAACCATCTATGCTCTTGCACTAAATTATATCGCAAATATTCTCAATCAATAGAACGGGTGGGATACTACTTAAAGGTGTTTAGTTATGTTCGATGTTTTTGGACATAAGTTCATTCTGCAGTGACTCACTTAAGAGCCTTGTAACTGGTGGTGGGGCCCATTTTTCCTTTCGGCCAGTTACACTGTAGGAACAGCTATACCCAAGGCTACAGCTTTCGCTCTCACTTGATTTCTATAGCGGCTCGAAGGATTTACTGCTCGAGGTCGTTCCCAAGAGTATCGATCCCTTGGCAGGCCTCTCTTAAAAAGATAAAATTTGAGTGTTACTAACACTTTTCTCTTGCACCTAGGACCACAAAAGCCAAGGGAGAGGATAGTGTGTGTTAGAGGTAGGACCACTCGACTGACTTTTTGCACAAGTGTGCCAAGCACGAAAGACACTTGTTCTTTTTAATCCACCATTGCAATGTGATCTAACTATTTGGAGATGTTGCTCCAACAGCCATGGTGTTCTTTTTAACTTCAAAGGCAATGTGTTTTGTAATCTAGAATTTGGAAATCCTAGTCAACTTAATGAAATACATGTTTGCTTGAAGTAAAATTTGTTTGCAAAAATCAAAACAAATGGATTGTGTATTTTATGTGCACCAAATTTGAAAGTGTGGATTGTAAATCTTTTTAGTTTGATGCAAGGAAATCAAATTTGTTTGTTGATTTTAAGGACCAAAAGACAAGTGATCCTAACTAGAAAGCAATGGAATTTTGTTTGTGTTCAAATTTTAATGCACCAAAGGAAAATTTGTGATTTTTAATGGTGTGTTTTAACCTGTATAAACAACAATGTGTTAGTAAAATCGATGTCCAAGGGGGGGCTTCCACAAGCCTAAAATTTTCACTTTTTTGGTTACAAGGCAATTTTTACGACATTCTGTTACAATAGCACTAGTCTGCGTTTGAACAGAGGCGCTATTTAACACAGAAGCGTTGAAAGAATGGGAAAGCCAGAGAGGCAAAAGCGCTGAAAGATTGCAATAGCGCCAAAATAACGACAAACGCACCAAAACAAACCCAAAAGCACTGAAATTTTGACAATAGCGCTATTGTAAGAACAATAGCGCTAAAAGAATAAGTGTCGGTAGCGCTAGAACGTGTTCAATAGCGCCAAAGCGCAACCTGTGTGACATTTTCAACATTCAAACATGTTAGTTTGCTAAAAAGATGATATTTTTTTTGGTGTTTCGATTCACGTCGGGTTCACCAAATGATGCCCTTTAAAATGGACAAGGTTAGTCTAAGAGACAAACAACACAAGACACACAAGAAAATCGTTAGTGTTATTTAATCAAAGACTAATCTAAATAGGCATACCAAGAGAGACACTAAAAACATGAAAGCATATTTAACTAAAGAAGCAAATATGATGAGGCATCTCCAAATACCTCCTAACATGCTCTTAGCTCTTTCTCCCTTGTTCCTCTCCTCTCCAAGTTCCAAAATAGTGTAGCTCTCAGCAGCTTTTTGCACTATGGATGCTTATGGAGGATTGAGATTGTAGCATTGTGCTCCAAATCTGAAATGAAAAGCTAATACTAAGCTATTGATACTAAAATGATTGATTTTATCCAAAATGACAATATATGAGTTAATTATGCTAAAATGCTCTCTTAAAATGCCTATAGCTTAAATGCATACAAGTTTTCAGGATCTGGTTTATGAAGAAATGGGCTCTATTTATAGGAAAAATGGAGCAATGGATGGTTGAGATTGAGCAATCTCAACAAGGGTCAGGATTGAATGATTTTAAATCCATGTGATGGCTTTCAACCCAATCCCAGGATGACAAGTGTCAATGTGAGATAGGTTGAGAGGGGAGGGAATAAGCATTAAATGCTTGATATGACCTTGGGAGTTAAAGTCAAGGTTGGTTGAATGAATAAACTCTTTATTCAAAGAATAAAGCTTTTATCCAATGGATAAACTCTTGTGCAAATGTGAAATGGATAAATATGGTCAAAATAATAAATGTTTTGGGGAGACAAGTTTGAAATAACCATAAATGGTTATGTAAGAGTCATAAATGGTCATGTAAGAGCCATTAGTGGTCTTGGAAGACTTTGGGGGTTAATTTGTTGAACACACAAAGCATTAAATGCTTTTCAAAGACTTTGGAGTCTTTGAGAAGTGACTTCATTTTGCTTAGGAATGTGACAATAATTAGGGGATGGATTAGGCTAATTAGGAAGGGGTTAGAAGAATCTAGAAGGGGATTAGATTTTGCAAGTGGCTTTGGTGGGTGAGGGAAAATGGGATTTTATTTAAAATAAATATTCATTTATTTCAATAAATGTGTGCAAGTTGCATTTGTAGGAAAATGCAAGTGGGGTGGGGATAATGATGTAAATAAATGTTTTATTTAATTTATTTAAAGGAGGAAAAAAGGATTTTAATTAAATAAATAGATTTTATTTATTTAATTGATTTGAATTTGATTTAATGAATTAATTAAAATAGATTGAATAGTTTATTTAATTAATAGAAGAATGTTTGGAGATGAATTAATTAAATATTAATTTAATTAACTAGTGGCTAGTGCATTTTTAATCAAATAAATAGTGAAATATTCATTTAATTAAAATGGACAGATTTGTGTGACTACAATTATTATTATTATTATTATTATGTTTTACACTTAATTAATTGTGTTAATTATTTTTATTATAATGATGATGATATTATTCAGATATTAAATATAGTTCTTGAACCATTTTTATTAATTATACGATGAGTTCAATGAAGCAATATTTACCCTAAGAGAGCTCAACAGATAGATGGTAAAATATAAAAATACCATTGAAATATGAGATAACAATGTTAAAAGTTGGGCAACTGTTTTTCAAACTATTGGAAAAAAAAGAGAATTAGATAAGGGGAAACCCAAAATAAGACTATAGGGAGATCTTCTTAAAATGCATAAGGAGCTTCAATGTGATCCCAAGAACTTAAGAGTAAATGGAAAGTTAATCACATCAAAAAGTAAATTTAGAAATCTTCAAGATAAAAAGATACAACTATTAAGACTTGGAGCCAAATTGAACTATCTTAACTATGGAGGTAAGGGATCCAAAAAAAATCTTTAGGCATATAAAAACCAATAATTTTAGAGATCTAAAGTAGGTCATATCAAGGCTGATAACAACCTTCTTATTGATCCTAAAGAAATAAAAAAAAACAATTTAATAGTTTTGATAAGACTCTCTTCTCCACTAAAGTGAATATCCCTCAAGAGCATAATGCTAGGGAACTATGTAAAAAATTAATTCCCAAGAAGATCTCCAATAATATTGCAAAAAAGCCAAATTTGTAAATATCTAAAGAAGAACTAGTAAATGCAATTCAAAAGTTGAATAATTACAACACTCTTGGAGCAGATGGCCTCCCAATAGAGTTCTCTAAAAAGAACTTGGATCCGAAAGCTGATAATCTGGTACAAGTCTATTTAGAAGCCATAAACGAAGGTTACCTAAGATATTTAACATCAATAAAGGTATTATCAAGCTACTCCCTAAGGACGGGGATAAGACTATAATAAAAAATTGGAGACATGTTACTCTCCTCAATGTCTCATATAAGATCCCAGCAAAATATTGGCCCTTAGAATTGTGGATATATTCTCCAAATTTATTAGCTCCACCTAATCAGGATTTAAAGGGTAGATACATTTTAGATAATCTCATTAGTAGTTGGGAGGCCATAGAATGGGTTGTGACTTCTAATAAAAACACAAAAAATATTTTGCTGCATTTCTCAAAGGCAAATGATAGAATGGAGTGGTCATTTTTCATGATGACAATTGAAGCATTTGGTTTCTCAAGTGGTATTTTCCAAATCTTGAAAACTCTTTTCAATGATGGTGTAGCTCAAGTAGATTATAATGGATACCTATCTTATAGGGTTGTCCTCTTATGTCAAGATTATGTTGAATTTACTTATATATTTTTGTAGCATAAGATGTTTATTATAGATAATATTCAACATGTGTTTATAATATTGATGGTTGTTGAGAAATCTTGCATGAAATAAGTTTTGAGAGTTTTATTGCAAATGTTGTCCATGTTTTCATAAACCAATAGGTTGTATCTATAATATAATCAATGATTAAAATTTATAGCTACCGTTTGTATCAATTGGGAGATTAAATATAAATGTTAATTATAGTCATAAGAAAAATATAACAGCCTTCTCGGAGAATTTTTAAAAATAATGAGGTTGGTGGAAAGCAACAACTTTTGACATATGCAAGTACGTGTATGTTGGATGCATGCAATATAAGAATCATTGTGATGAAAATAGATAGTTATCGAATCAAGGTAATAGTTTTCTAATTATTTGATATCTAAGTATTTAAGCATTTTGATTATTAGAAATTAGGAATTATGTTTGAAATGGACTTGCTAGTGCCATACAGATGTGCAATAAATAAATAAATAAATAATGACACATATTGGAATTATTAAAAGATATATGCAATCATTTTTGGGGGATAATGGTGGTATACCTTTACAAAAAAATGTGAGATAACTATTCAATTAGAATTACTTACACTATTCTTGGAATGTCAAGTGTATGAGTGGAAGGGAGCCTAATCATAACATTCAAAATTAGGAGAAATTTGATTATGAGTATGCATTGCTTATAGGATGGGATATGAGAATATGTACAATATTTTAAATATTTTGTTGAATGTGCATATATTTTATTATAACAAGGATTGTTATAAAAATATTTAATATGCATTTGTGGGTGATCATACGGATTTGTGTCGCACTTTAGGTTAACAATGCCTATTCTGGTCGGAAGCATTCCGGTCGGACCGATTTGGCCCCATTTGGCAGCCACGTTGCGCTCTCATGGCAAGGGCTTTCCGGCCGAAACCGTTCCGACCGGAAAGCCCTTTCCCTATATAAGTGCCAAAATCCGCCCAAGCCGCTCATTTTGCATTGAGCGGCTTGGAGTTAAGCAGGAGGGCACAAAAAGTCACATAGATCCGGCCGGAAGGGTTTTGGTGGTAAGTACCCTTTTTTTTTTAAAATGTATTTATTTTAACATATTAATTTATATTGATTTTTTTTTAAATAGTTTTTAATAGAATATTTTATTTTATTTTGTTTTAAAAAAATTTAATTTTTTTTGTATATATTCTATCATATTAGTTTAGAATATTAGAAAATAAATAAACACATACATATGTAAATACATACATACAAACCTACATACATACGTACACATACCTACATACACCTACATACACATACATACAAACATACACAAATATACATACCTACCTACATACATACATACATACATACATACATACATACATACATACATATAAAATAAGTATATGTACACCTTAGGACATACACATACATAAAAATACATAAACATACATACCTATGTCTACATACATGCATACACATACATAAATACATACGTGCATACATACATAAATACACATAAAATAATTAAATACCCCTTAGGACATACATACACCTCAGGACATGCTTTCAGGGGTCGTGTGTGGTCCTGAGGGGTCACACACGTGTGTGACCCCTCAGGACCACACACGACCCCTGAAAGCATGTCCTGAGGTGTATGTATGTATGTGTGTATGTATACATGCTAAGGAGTATATAATTATTTTATATGACCCCTTAGGACCACTAAAGGCCCCTTGCTACACATGTGCACCCCTTAGGACCTATTATGAACACATAAGACCAAATGGTGTCGCAAAGGGTCATATGTCGTCCTAAGGGGTCACGCATGTGTTAGAACACATGTGTGACCCCTAAGGACCACTAAAGGCCCCTTGCTACACATGTGCACCCCTTAGGACCTATTAGGACCACAAAAGCCCAAATGGTGTCACAAGGGGTCATATGTGGTCCTAAGGGGTCATGCATGTGTTAGAACACATGTGTGACCCCTTAGGACCACTTAAGGCCCCTTGCGACACATGTGCACCCCTTAGGACCTATTAGGACCACATAAGACCAAATGGTGTCGCAAGGGGTCATATGTGGTCCTAAGAGGTCACGCATGTGTTAGAACACATGCGTGACCCCTTAGGACCACTTAAGGCCCCTTGCAACACATGTGCGCCCCTTAGGACCTATTAGGACCACATAAAACCAAATGGTGTCGCAAGGGGTCATATGTGGTCCTAAGGGGTCACACATGTGTTCTAACACATGCGTGACCCCTTAGGACCACTTAAGGCCCCTTGCAACACATGTGCACCCCTTAGGACCTATTAGGACCACATAAGACCGAATGGTGTCCCAAGGGGTCATATGTGGTCCTAAGGGGTCATGCATGTGTTCTAACACATGTGTGACCTCTTAGGACCACTTAAGGCCCCTTGCGACACATGTGCACCCTTAGGACCTATTAGGACCACATAAGACCAAATGGTGTCGCAAGGGGTCATATGTGGTCCTAAGGGGTCACGCATGTGTTCTAACACATGCGTGACCCCTTAGGACCACTTAAGGCCCCTTGCGACACATGTGCACTCCATAGAACCTATTAGGACCACATAAGACCAAATGGTGTCGCAAGGGGTCATATGTGGTTCTAAGGGGTCACACATGTGTCCTAACACATATGTGACCCCTTAGGACCACTTAAGGCCCATTGAAACACATGTGCACCCCTTAGGACCTATTAGGACCACATAAGACCAAATGGTGTCTTAAGGGGTCATATGTGGTCCTAAGGGGTCACGCATGTGTGAGAACACATGTGTGACCCCGTGGGACCACTTAAGGCCCCTTGTGACACATGTGCACCCCTTAGGACCTATTAGGACCACATAAGACCAAATGGTGTCGCAAGGGATCATATGTGGTCCTAAGGGGTCACGCAGGTGTTAGAACACATGTGTGACCCCTTAGGACCATTGAAGGCCCCTTGCGACACATGTGTACCCATTAGGACCTATTAGGACCACATAAGACCAATTGATGTCGCAAGGGGTCATATGTGGTCCTAAGGGGTCACGCATGTGTTCTAACACATGCATGACCCCTTAGGACCACTTAAGGCCCCTTGTGACACATGTGCACCCTTTAGGACCTATTAGGACCACATAAGACCAAATGGTGTCGCAAGGGGTAATATGTGGTCCTAAGGGGTCTGGCATGTGTTAGAACATATGCGTGACCCCTTAGGACCACTTAAGGCCCCTTGCGACACATGTGCACCCCTTAGGACCTATTAGGACCACATAAGACCAAATGGTTTCGCAAGGGGTATATGTGGTCCTAAGGGGTCATGCATGTGTTCTAACACATGCATGACCCCTTAGGACCACTTAAGGCCCCTTGCGACACATGTGCACCCCTTAGGACCTATTAGGACCACATAAGACCAAATGGTGTCACAAGGGATCATATGTGGTCCTAAGGGGTCATGCATGTGTTCTAACACATGCATGACCCCTTAGGACCACTTAAGGCCCCTTGCGACACATGTGCACCCCTTAGGACCTATTAGGACCACATAAGACCAAATGGTGTCACAAGGGGTCATATGTGGTCCTAAGGGGTCACGCATGTGTGTGTCACAAGGGGTCATATGTGGTCCTAAGGGGTCACGCATGTGTTAGAACACATGTGTGACCCCTTAGGACCACTTAAGGCCCATTGCGACACATGTGCACCCCTTAGGACCTATAAGGACACATGGAAACAAGCTCATCAGCTACCTAGAAGAGAGCAATTGGAAAAAAGTAGAGGAAATTGTTAAAGAGTGATAAATACATAGAAATTATGCAATACAAACAAACAATGTCTGGAGTGTGTGATGTGGTCTCTAATTTATGTCTGGAGGGACTAATTGGTTTTGGAGTTGGACGGGGAAACCTTTTGGACCACGCTTGGAGGAAATCATTGTGTTCATGCAAGGGCCACCTTTTTTCTTTTATGAGAATGATGCTTTTGCACCGAAGGATATTTGGAAGACAATTTCTAGAAATTCCTATGGTGTGGAACTTGAGTTGGTGGACTCGAAGTACACTTTTTAGCATCTTAGAAGACCAACAGGATATGTACACAATCTCCCAATAGAAGGGTGATTTTGAAAGCATCATTCTCTAGTCCTCTGGAAGTTGAAAAGTACTTTGACGAGTCCACCAACTCTTGTTCCACACCATAGAAATTTTTTGATATTGTCTTCCAAATATCCTTCGGTGCAAAAGCATCATTCTCATAATAGAAAAAAGGTGGCCCTTGCATGAACACATTGATTTCCTCCAAGCGTGGCCCAATAAGTTTCCCCGTCCAACTCCAAAACCAATTAGTCCCATCAGACATAAATTAGAGACCACATCACACATTCCAGAAATTGTTTGTTTGTATTGCATACTATCTATGTATTTATCACCCTTTAACAATTTCCTCTACTTTTCTCCAATTGCTCTCTTCTGGGCAGCTGATGAGCTTGTTTCCATGCCATTCAAGATAATGCAGGTGCTTGGTTTCTTTTACAAAATTTACTTGCACCCCTTACGACCTATTAGGACCACGTAAGACCAAATTAGGACCTATTAATTAATTTGTACATATGCAAAATTGTGAAGTAATTATAAATTAATTTGACTTAATTGTAAATTAATTTGACTTGGGGTCTTAATTTGACTTAATTGACTAATTTTTAAATTAATTATTATATATTGAAATATATGTAATTGTAAATTAGACATATATTGAAATTTAAAATTAAAATTTATAGTTGTTTAAAATTCTTTTGTGCATAGATCTCTAGAAATTTATCTTAAATTTTTCTTTATATCTATAAAATTTTAACTCAAGTATGCATTGATGACGTTTAAATTTCTTTTAAATGTATATATCTATTTTTTTTAATTTACATGTTTAAATATGTAAATAAATTGATTTAAATGTATGTATACATTTTTAATTATTGTTTAATGTGTACTACATACATACACATGTGCAGAAATATATATATTTAGATCTACATTATCCATTAAACATCATGTCTGACGAGCCTGGATCACATAACATGAGTACTTCTCAGCCTAGTGTTCATCCTCATGGGAGTGATAAGACGTCACATAGGTCTGCAACAACTCCATAGGAGAGACAACAACTCTACAATCAGATTGTTGAGGCACTCCAACGTGCCTTAGATCATTTAAATATCACTTTGGGAAACATGCGTGACCAAACAAATAAACAAAGGGGTGAGACTATTAGACATGAGATAGTTCATATGATTGACCTTGTCAATAATTATAATCCATATGATGAGGTCAACGCAGAGGAATTCTATAGATCCCTTTCACGCAGTGTACGTGGTACTGCGAAATGGGACACAGTGAATGATAGGGTTTCCACAGCTGATGTGAAAACCATGTTTCCTCATTATGAGGCCTTTGGTAGGGTGAAAATTTATATGCCTACCAGGTGCACAGATGCACTAGTAGAACCATTTATCTATCCTAGATGGTTAGCCACTCATCATAGGTGGCCCCAAAAGGATGAGTTGCCCCTTTATTTCTGCAAACAATTGTTTGCAGAGTTTCATTTGTTGGATGATGTTGATTACACCGATTTTTCGAAACATGTTGGGCAAGGTAAGGGTGGATTTTCAAATAAGTTTAGATGACAAGGTATACCCCCGCCCGTTAATAAATAAGCATTGATTGGTCCAAACCTTGTGGTTCTTCCCAAGAATGCGGACCTAGCACATGCTGCAGATAGTGTGTCAGATGACACTCGACAGTCCATATTTTCCAATATTGCTACTATAGCCACATAGGTGGATGAGATGACATCAGATCAGGTGGGTAGATATTTGTTTTGCTCTCATACTAGCATTCATGACGCATTAGTGAGTGATGATCCATATGTTCAAGTAGACATACCATCGTCGATGGATGTTGCATGCATGCATGACATAGATCCTTTACGGTAGATGAGCGCATGCTTATCCAATGATCTCTTGGATGCATATCAAGTCATTGCTATGGAGCATGGGATCCCACTACAAGATGCCCCATCATTTTTTAGGCGTGCACTTGGTAGACCAGGTGCATCTAGTTGTGGTTGTGAGCATACAGATTCTCAGCCTACTGCTACTGCACATCCTACTGCCCCACCCCAACATACAATAGTTGGTCAGGATACACCTCCTCTTCCTGTTTATATATCAGTTGATCGAGCCACAGTACCTGATATTGGATTTTTGAGGATGTTCACTACCATGCTTATGGAGCCAGACAGTGAGGGGGATCATGTTGCAGTGGGCTCCTTGCATTATTCTGACATCAACAAGATCGAACGAGCCTTACATGCTGCAGGAGAGGTATGAATTATATAATATATAATTTACTAATTTTAATTTAGATATTTTATATAGATACTTGATTGTACACATGAACTGCATAGATTAAATTAATTATATATATATATATATATATATTGGATTTTATTTTCTGAACTATATAGGGTATCACGTTAGGGTCGATGTATGGAGATTTGGATGCTGCCACTGACCCAGTTGTTGATCAAGAGACACGGGTATATATAAAGTTTAAATTATTATTTTTTTGTTTTTAATTTCTATTTAAATGGATATCTAGGTTTTGATTAAATAATTTCAAGTGATTTAAATTAGAATGTGTGTGTGTGTGTGTGTGTGTGTGTGTGTGTGTGTGTGTGTGTGTGTGTGTGTGTGTGTGTGTATCCAACAAAATGTGTGCATTGTCTAAGATGAGCGAGCATTGCGCAGGATGAGCCATTCATCCTGCAAACGTTCTAGAGTCCAGCATGCACGCGATGGAGGTGTTAGAGACCCCGAGGTATGTTTATCTACAACCACGTGTACATGTTCAAGTAGATTATATTTAAATAATAATGAATGTTTAAATAATATACATGTTCAATTTCATGTGTAATTTATATTGCAGGCGCGGGGGGCAATGTTTGAGGATTTGCACATTGCCATCGACCCTGTTCATCATGAGACACAGGTAAATACATTATAACTTTAAATTAATTGAATCTTAAATATTTAAGTTCTATTTTTAAAGGGTTAGTTTGAAAGTTATAAATATATGTGTACACATGTATATCTAACAAAAGTTCAACATTGCAGGATGCACCACTATCACGCAGGTTGAGCTCCTCATCACATAGACGTCCTAGAATCCTGCATGCACATGGTGGTGTTGTTAGATACTATTCAAATGTATGTTTGTCTGCGTACAAATTCTTATAATCTATGTTACTTAAAAAAATTTACTTTAGTACATTCAAATTAAATGTTTAATGTATGATTTTATGCGTGCATACTCTATTGAAGGTGTGTGTGTGTGTGTGTGTGTGTGCGCGCGCGCGCATTTTATAGACATTTCATATATATTTGTACAAGTGTACTAGACATTTCATACATGTGTATTGTACACATTTCATATGCATATGTGTACTAGATATTTATTTTCCATATTTCATGTGTGTGTGTGTGTTAGATAGATGTACACTTCATAGACATATATGTGTATGTGTTAGATAGATCTACATTTCATACTACTTTGCACGTTTATATATAGATAGATTACATTTTTGAAAGTTAAGTGTTTAAATGATAGAATCTCCAAGTCATTTGAATTTAGTTAAGTGTTCTAGTTGATTGTACATGTGTATATGAAAGTTAAGTTTTTATGCCTATTTTAACTTTGTTCATTGTTAAACAAATTTAGTCGTTAAAATTTAATTTAGTTGTTCATTTTAGTTAAGTTTTTATGTACATGTTTAATGAACTTACTTCAAAAATTTAATATCCCCTTAAATCCCCTTAAGACCACTTAAAACACCTTAGGACAACATAATTAGATGAATCCAAACAACATAATTAAATGAAACAATATATGTGTAAATATAAATGAAATGAATGTACATAGATGAATAAAACGAATCCATGCATGTGTAAAAATATAAAAGAATCAATGATGCAAATATCCCTTTAAATCCCTTTAAGACCACTTAAAACACCTTAGGACAGCATAATTAGATGAATCCAAACAACATAATTAAATGAAACAATATATGTGTAAATATAAATGAAATGAAATGAATGTACATAGATGAATAAAACGAATCCATGCATGTGTAAAAATATAAAAGAATCAATGATGCAAATATCCCCTTAAATCCCCTTAAGACCACTTAAAACACCCTAGGACAACATAATTAGATAAATCTAAATAACATATTTAAATGAAACAATATGTGTGTAAATATAAATGAAATGAATGTACATAGATGAATAAAATGAATCCATGCATGTGTAAAAATATAAAAGAATCAATGACGCAAATATCCCCTTAAATCCCCTTAAGACCACTTAAAACACCTTAAGACAACATAACTAGTTGCTCATTTTAGTGAAACTATATATACATGTGTAACTATATATACAACATAATTAAATGAAACTATAAATGTGTAAATCAAAATTAAATGAATACATAGATGAATAAAACATGTAAAATCAACGTATAAAACGTAAAATAAATGCATCAACAAAATTAAATTTCCACAAGTTATCCAAATCGCTACACATGTCTAGAAATATATATATATATATATATATATATATATATATATATATATATATATATATATATATATATATATATATATATATATATATATATATATATATATATATATATATATATATATATATATATATATATATATATATATATATTAGTTTATCAAAATAAGACATATCTCATACATTTTACTTGTTCAAACATGACAAGTGAACTTAAAGCTCGTGGTACATATAATCTGGATCCTCCCTATCTTTTATAATTTCTAAAAAAAAATTCATGATCTTCAATAGGCAACCTCCACTTTTAGTTGCCACATCCTCTTTTTGGCAATGTCTCCAACTGCAATCTTGTCGCTATTACTAAGTGACTGTAGTGTAGAACTTTTTGGCCAGGCATATAATCAATGAATGTTACACCATTTGTATCTATCTTTATTTGTTGATAATAGGTGCCTTCAACAACAACTGAACCAGTGGGATATTGTTGCCCATCATCATCACTGATTGATTCTAATAACTTGCATTTTGATTGTGTGCATATCAGTAGATAATAATCTACACTTTCAGTATTGTTAAAATCAGCAATCACTGCAAAAATATCACTTGTGAAAATAGACCATGCATGTATATATATTACAAGCAATATTAGTTCATTACACATTTTTAAATTAATTTTGAACAATATTAAATTAATGAAGAATTTAAAAATTTGTACATGTACATATATGTAATTTACAAAATATGCATGCACGCACCTGTAACAACTAAATTAGAAACACGTTCATAATCAGTTGAATATACAGGATCGTGAATATCAATAATGTCACTATCTTCGTAAGGAGGCATTGTGATAAAATCTTTCATATCCCATTGTAAAACATATCCATTAGCAATATTTTGACAATGAGTATCTCTATTGTTTGCAATGCAATCAACACAAAAGCATGATTTTCCTCTTGCAAGAATAACACGAGGCTTGCTAATCTCGTATTCATGACTTGATGAAAACTTCTAATACCATTAATTGATTGACAAATATAAGGATTTGATCGATCAATATCTGATAATACAAAAATTATTTAGTCAATTTTAGTTCATTTCACACACACACACATATACACTTGAATTTTAAAAATAATTCAAGAACACCAAGAATGTTTAAGAATATATATATATATATATACTTTTAACTTCCCAAAAATAACACTTGTTGTAAGTTGTATCATGACCAGCAAAATGATTTTTGCACCATTCAATA